>NC_136645.1:27059373-27251873 GCF_949748355.1 Melanostigma gelatinosum
CTGCTACGACGAGAAGACATCAGCTCTCAGGTACACCAGACACACACACACACACCTGGACTCAAACACTCCAGCAGAGTTGGTGTGATGTTACTGGATGAGATAATCATCTCAGGTCAGCAGACTGTCACAGTGGTCAGACTGAAAGGTCAGCTTACATCCAAACAGCTGGTTGGGTTTGTCAGCAGACGGGTCTTGTTGATCTCTTTTACCAACACTCTGACTTTGTGATTGATTGTCTGCTTCAAGCCTGTCTTTTAAGTCTAAATCAGGCAGTCTCTGCAGCCTGAGGACACCAACTCTGGTCTGGCTTTGATTCACAGCTGATTCAGTGGGTTCTTATCTCTTTTCTTATTATTTCCCAAACACACTCGTGTCAAAATGCTGCTGAATACACTGCTTCCATTTCAATGCTCAGACTTCTTGAGTAAGCATGTACGTTGATTGGTGCCCACCTCCTGCTCTGCTATTGGTCAGAAGAACTGCTCTGACAATGACCTTCTGTCAACAAAGTGGAGCATGATGTTCAATAAGCTAGCCAATGAGTGAGGAGCAGCTCTGAGTAAAGCCAAGTTCACCCAACACCACTTTGAAAGTGAGCTGTTCTCACTGTGAAGCTTACTGTCTGTAATCTCTTGAGGTCATTGTGGTTTTCACACTATTCAATTCAATTCGATTCATACAGCCCAGCACCACACATTGGTGGTATTGGGCTATAGCGTAGTTGGGTCTGTTGATGTCGTGGTTGGCGCGCACATGTTCACAAAGTAGCCTGTTCCCACCGGTCTTTACTATTTTCCCAATGTAGATCAGTAATGACTTCTGTTAAGTTGATTCATGCAAACATCCAGCACTAGGTGCAACAGTAACTTTGGTCTTTGTTGCAAATGCAACACATAGCACCACGAGGTACAGGTGACCCTTCCTCCAGGACTCCATCCGTGTCTCACGCTCTCATTGGCTGTAGCTGACAGACTCCCCAACAGGTCCAGATGCAGTCTAGACTGCAATCTAGACTGTGCCATCGATGCATCGACGAGACTCGCGGCTCACGTCTGTGAACAGATGCTACATAGCGCTGGAGCACGATGTGCAACCACAGATTCTCTGATTGGCGAGCGGGAAATCAAGGCTGCAGTCGTGTAGTGTGAAGGAGGCAAAATGGAAGACTGACTGTGCAGCCCAATGTCCACATGGACAGTAGAGGAGTTAGTCATGCTGCTGCCCTCTGAAGTACAAGCAACAGTACAAAGCTGATAAAGCCATTGTTCAAGTCTACATGGCTGTTTGATCAGTCAGACACACTGTGCACATGGTCCTTCCCTACCCCAAATACACACACATGTGGTGGAAAATAATCTTGTTAACCTCCCGGTGAGAAATAACCGAGATGAGAAAACTCTTAAACATAAAAACACATTGAATGAACAGACACTAATAATAATTCAGCTGAATTCCCCACAGACGGTTTGGAGGTCTAACAACAATGAATCATTAAAACAGAGTATATATGCACATTATCTCGCCCCCCCCCCCCCTCACAGACGTCCTCCTCCTCCTCTGTCTGCCAGGTTCCCAGCCTTGTATTTTGTATTTTTGTGGGAAGAGGATTAAGTGGTGAGATCAGGATGACGTCATAGTAAACCATACATGATAGACCTCAGATATGATAGCATTCATTATTTGGGTTGAAATTAGTCTAGTTGTCGTCATCTGCATATATGCAGGTTTAAGCGATACTAGTTATAACTAAAAGAATAATATGATAACTTTCAACACACACACACACACTCACACACTCTCTGTAGTTTATTAAAGTCAATCCCACACATCGTCCTGCTGCCACAAACACTCAGTGGAGCACCACGGGGAGAAGGACTGAGACATGCTGGTGGTGGTCTGTTGATGGGATTTGTTGACAGTAAGTCAAATATGCAATACAGCAGCACACCTTTTCTTCAACAGGATTACATCAATGACACAACAACCGGAGAAGAGACACAGTCAGACTTTTCAGGCGGGGTTGTCACCAGGGTCATTAAGCTAATGTTGCATTCAGTCATTCAGTCAGGGGGTCACTGACAATACGGGTCAGTCATGTTGCCATGATCACATTGATGACCTACAGTATGATATAGTGAGGCTTTCATTCTCATTTTACTGGACTGCACCAGATAATCCAGGTGTCTAGCATCCGCCCTAGTGTTCCAAATAGAACGCTGTCTGAGCACATGATATCATGGAAACTCTTCCATTGGGTCCAAACAAAGACGGAGCGATGTGTGCTGATAAGCAGGTAATCTAGAGCTGACCTGACCTCATGGTAGGAGGGCGACCTACATTTAAACCATCATCTAATACTCTGAAATCAGCTTTGCGTCTCAACACTGTGTTTGTGTTTTGTTGTGTTTGAAATCTTATTC
This sequence comes from Melanostigma gelatinosum, assembly GCF_949748355.1. Classification (NCBI taxonomy): domain Eukaryota; kingdom Metazoa; phylum Chordata; class Actinopteri; order Perciformes; family Zoarcidae; genus Melanostigma; species Melanostigma gelatinosum. The sequence continues at coordinate 27,061,797 of NC_136645.1, forward strand.
CTATATAAAAGTCAAATCCACAGAATGCTACCGTTTCCATTGAGTCACATGGTGTTTCATTTACATGTTCACTTCGGAGTGTGTTTGTAATGTTTGCAAGTAATAAAGAACAAACGAGAAAGAAGTAGGAAAGAATGAAAATGTTTGAATTTGATATTTGACCAGATTCTCTTCCAGCCCTGATCGTCTCTCTCCATGTCCACGCCCACAGGTTCTCCTTTCCCTGCGTCTCCTGCTGATGATGAAAGCTCCCGTGTTGTCCCGGGTCAGTAGGCAGGTGGCCTTTGGCCTCCATGAGCTGCTGAAGACGAATGCAGCCAACATCCACAGCACAAACGACTGGTTCACGCTTTTCTCCTTGCTGGAGTGCATCGGAGCCGGAGTGAAACCGCCCGCCTCCTTCCAGCTCGCTTCCACCCCGACTGACAACGACACAGGTGCAATATTTCTCTCCACTTCATCAGGTTGACCTCATTCGATTTTGGTGAAGTCCTTGGGCGAGACTGTGAACCCGTAGGCTGTGTGAATGAATTACTCGGTCCTGATGAGCAGCTGGCACCTTGCATGGGCCCTGTTTTCAGTGTGTAACTGGGTGAATGACATCGTGTAGTAGTGTTAAAGCCCTTTGAGTGGTCAGAAGACTAGAATAGCGCTATACAAGTGCAGTCCATTTACCATCTACGTCCGTCCCGTTCTTGTGAACACGATATCTCAAGACTTTCTTCAAATGTTCTTGTAGAAAGTTGACTTTGTACCGTTTGTTTTTGACTACTTTTAAGCCAAATGAGGAATTCTCTATCTCCCCACCAGCACTGTAGGGAAGATTACAAAGTCCCCAAAAATGACTATTGAACAGTTAGAAGTATGAAAATCCATATGTTTCCCAGAGACTCTCCTCCTTGTGTCTGGTGATACTGAGGAGAACAGGTTTTAATATCTAAATACAAACTGCAGTTCAATCAGTGTAATGGTGGTAAAGAATTTTTGATATTGAAATGTGGACATTCAAACTTTCTAGTGCGTGCTCCCTCACGCTCTTGTTTGTTAATGCAATGCTGTTCATATCTTGTTTTGCATTCACATCTTTCTTTTGGACTGTTTCAAATACAATTGGTTGCTTGTTATCCCTCAGAACTGTTCAGCGATTGTCCCAAAAGTTATTTTTGAACTCATAAGAGTTGAGTATTCACCAAACACAAAGTAGTGGCATCTTTCGACCCACATTGTTGTCTTGTGTCATGCAGTCAAGAAAGTGCAAGTCTCATTGTGTACTTTGTGTCTCCAGGAGCCCAGTCAGACAGCGAGCTGCCCTCTCATCATGTCAGTGAAGTGAGTTTAGACCGGGGCTACACGTCTGACTCCGAGATCTACACGGAGCACAGCAAGACCAGGATCCCTCGCTCCACAACAGATGTGGATGTAGCAAGCAGTGGATGGCTCGTGGTCAGCGTGCGCGCACACACACACACACACTCTTACAAAATACCTGAATGCTGAGCAGCGAGACATACTGTATATTGTACATGCACAGTCACTGAAACATCCTCAGTCACGTGTTCAGGATCACATTTTCTGACCTTCAAAATAAATGATATTTGTGTATTGGTTTGATCAAACTCTGATGCATATTTGTGTGTCTGTGTTTTGTACTTTGTCCAGGTTGGGAGAGATGACCTGGAGATGAGTAAGAGCCCTCAGGTGAACTCCAAAGCTCAGCTGAATCATCCCCTTGTGAACCAGTACAGTCTGACGCTGGGTCAGGACCTGGGCCAGCACGACACCAAGTCTCTCATCAAGTGTGTCGAGACGCTGTCGTTCATCGTCCGTGACGCCGCCCACGTCACCCCTGACAACTTTGAGCTGTGTGTCAGAGCCATACGAGTGTTTGTGGAGGCCAGCCTCAATGGAGGTGAGACTTTTACAATTTCATAGGAGCTATTTTAAGAAATCTAGATATACTCGGAACTTCAAGGTGCAAGATCCGAAATTGAGGGTAATTCCTAATGCTTCTCAACATGTCGACGGCGAGCTGAAGGCAAACAGCTAACAGTGCTAACAGTGCTAACAGTGCTATCAGAGCTATCAGAGCTAACAGTGCTAACAGTGCTATCAGAGCTAACAGTGCTTACCTCAGGGGGAACCAGAGGAAGGGTTCTACTCTTCTGCCGCTGTCGGTACGGTGTTATCAGCTGTAACCGCCGTGTGACAGCTGTGCAGAGCGGCGGCTTTGAGCTAACCAGTGGGGCACGCTCACATGCACTAACGTGCACTAAAAGGCTACGTCAGCAAAGAAAGAGAAGCTCTGATAACAGCAGAGCAGCACTAACAGACTTCATTCTCTGCTCAGGAAGTCATCCGTAACGATGTACACTGACGATGTCACTTCTGAATGAACCTTCCACACAGGAGTAATGGCTCACTGGTCACATGTGCTATTCATGCTTAGCTGCGACCCAAAGCATCCCTTTACCTTTCAAGTCTGTTATTTTCCATCTCTGTGCATACATGTTTGATTGAGTAGTAATCAAGGAGTATGCCAAGCAAATATTACACAAATCTGTCAATCGCCCTCCAATTCCTAAAAATCAACTATTTTCTGCATTTGCCATGGTTTGCCCGAGTTACTCCAGGACGGACGACTATTTGAGAACAGACTGTTTTATGAATCAAATGTTCTAGCAGCGTGTAGACACGTTTGATTCAAACTACAGCAGCAACCCTGTGCCTTTAGTCTGCCCGACATTCTTTTCCTCTCTCTGTGCTTTAACCTCCTATCTGCCCCCAGAACCTCTTCCTCCTCTTGTTCCATTCATCCCTCCTGCTGTGTGTGATCTACACAATGACAGGGCTTAAGCTGGAGATATGGCAGTGGTGCACTTGTGCTTTGGAATGGCTGATGACCTATTCATCTCCTGCTACAGCAGTGCTTCAGGCCATTGGAAACATGCCGTCAACAGGGCTTCACACAGATGAACAAAAGCAATGGGTCGATCAAAGCACGGCGCTGATCTCTTTGAGATACTAATAGAAAGGGCAGAACCTGTCATCACTCGATTGAGCGTTCGTGGTCTGACTTCATATTGTTTTGTTGAAGGTAGTTTCAAGATAAATGGGAAGTTTCTGAATGGCCCAGAGCTGTGTGGTTGTTTTGAGGATCGGGCCATCATGGGTGTGATTAGTTCATGATGGCCGTACTGCGTAACAAAGGGGCGTGGCCACCGGCTGCCAGTAAAACCGGGGTGTAGTGAACTCTCACTACTTCCACCTTTGCCTCTGAGAGAGAGCTGTCATAATTCACTCTGTTACTGGAGGTTTTCATCTGGGGAGGTGGGTCTCCCTCTCTTCACTTGAACTGAGTTCATTCCTCCGCTCCGGGGACAGACGTGGCTCATGAACATGGCACATCAGGAACACCTGGAGGGCATTTCTTCACATTTGGCACAGACCTCAAAGGTCACTGTGACTCCACAAAACATGATTTTGGCCATAATTCACAAATTCAAATGCCTATTATGACGATTTCACACAAACGTCTAATAGCATAAAATGACGAAGTGGTGACATTTTGCACAGACACGGTGTAAGCTGTAACTTCACTGGTTAGCGGAGGGAGACGTACAACCGCAAAGCTGTGATTCTAGTTTTCTGTTTGAATAATTTGCTTCCTCAGGTTACCGCAACCATGACAAGAAGAAGAGCCACAAGTACGACTCCTCCAAGTCCCGGATGAGAAAGAAGGCAGGGGGACGGGATAAGGAGGGCGGAGGTGGAACGAGGCGAGGTGGCAACCGGGCGTCCAATCAGCGTCCATCACGTTCCCACAGCGACGAGGAGGAGGACGAGGGTGTCCCGGCCAGCTACCACACGGTGTCATTACAGGTTAGTCAGGACGTAAGTACAGCAGCACTCTTTACACCTCCACCTGATTCTGATTAGAGCCCAGCATCTCCTTTCACCCACACATGCTCACATTCAGTGTCGGTGAGCATTTGACTCCATGCAGCACTAAAATGATTTGTTTAAGTCACTGAGCCCCCCCCCGTGTTGCACAGTGAAGCTTTCCTTACAGCTGTCATGTGGAACAAAGTAGCGTTTCCAGTCATGCCCACCCGCCCTGTTGGTCTCCTCCTTCTCCTGTTTCTGGTGTGATGTTTGGATGGAATGTTAGGTTACAGGATAATATGCCGTTATTATATTATAATCCACTTTTTCGACTGTTTTCCAAATACACATTTAGGATATACATGACTAGCACCTAGTTACAGCTATAACATGTAATGTCTATAATATACAGTATTGATGCTGATTGTATCAAATCATTTAAAGAGACAGACGTATTAAGGACTTGTGTAATTGACTTCTCTTTTAAACCTCAAAATCCCAATATGTTAGTGCACACACTCTGCATTCACTTTCACGTGACATTTAGCCTTGTACTAGATATGAAGCCGTACATCCTGGTATTAACACTGGTGTTGGTGTGTACAGCTGTTAGACCTGATGCACACTCTGCACACACGGGCTGCCAACATCTACAGCTCCTGGGCAGAGGAGCAGCGCCACCTGGAGGCTGCAGGAAGGAAGATCGAGGCCGACTCCCAGACCCTGTGGACCAGCTGCTGGTGCCCGCTGCTGCAAGGTAGGCCGCTGTCACCATATGCATCAACCTCAGTGTGCTGTGACTTACAAGCTCTTTACCAGGTTTGAGACCATGTATGAACCCAGTGGATCATGTTCTTTAGAGGCTCAAACATGTACAGTGAGATGTTGATACGCTTGACTTTGTTCTTGCCTGTAACACCTCCGCGCACCATACATGTGTACAATATGCTTGTCGCTGGTTCTGAGGAGATCAAGAGGGATTGATGAGAGGTGGAGGATAACTCATGTCTGTCGTATGGTTGCCCACTCCAGGCATTGCTTGGCTGTGCTGCGATGCCAGACGTCAGGTCCGTATGCAGGCCCTCACCTACCTCCAGAGGGCGCTGCTGGTCCATGATCTGCAGACACTGGATGCAACCGAGTGGGAGTCCTGCTTCAATAAGGTAAGAAAGAAGGAGAGCTACATGTCTGCTGCTCTTCTATGAAACAGAGCCGGTCGATCAAAATGTGCTAATGAAGCTGGATTTTATAAACCAACTCCTTTATCTGCAGTCCCGTTCCTCACTCGGTCCGTTTGTACTTCCTGGTGTGTGTGTGTGCGTGTGTGTGTGTGTGTGTTTGCAGGTGCTTTTCCCGCTGCTGACTAAGCTGCTTGACAATATAAGCCCAGCAGATGTGGGCGGTATGGAGGAGACCAGAATGAGAGCCTGCACCCTCCTGTCAAAGGTTTAAACAATACACTGCAGCACACACACAACAACCAGCACATGTTCCCACAGCAGCAGAGCATTCACACCAGCTGTCACTCTTCTCACCACACACACACATGGACGTGTTCAGCTTGTTACCCTTCTTCTACGAGCTCCGTGCTGTTTTTGTATTTCCTTGTTTGTGGTGAAGACTTGTTTTATTAAAAGATGTTCAACTGACAGTGTGATTGCATTATCAAAGACATATACAGGTTTCCATTTGAGTATAAGGGAATAGACTCAAAAGAGAGGAAAGGAGAAATACATAAACATCAGCAAATACACGCAAATGTACTTATAAGAAAGGGTTCATTCATTAGATACATACATACATATGTACATGTAACAGGTGATAATAGCATAGACACATTATTGATACAATAACCTGTTGTAGTGGTACTGAAGGGGAACGCAAATTATATTATGATAATGTGTGTGTGTGTGTGTACACTTCATTTTGGCCAACATGTGATTGGCATGAAGTTAAGGATACACGCCTACTCTCCTTGAATAAATTCCCAGTTAATTCTAAAACAAGAAGATGGAACCAAGAGGAAGATCTTTATTTAATCTGGAGAGATCATCGAGAGCAAGTCCTCATCTCAATGATGTGGAGAACATGAGCTGTGTCTCCCGGCAGCAGCTGTGGACTGATCATGTGATCATGTGATCTTGTTCTCCGTTGCTCCAGGTTTTCCTCCAGCACCTCTCTCCTCTGCTGTCCCTGCCCACCTTTGCTGCCCTCTGGCTCACCATTCTGGACTTCATGGACAAGTACATGCACGCAGGATCCAGTGACCTGCTGGTGAGAATAGTCTTCCTGCTAACATCCAGCACTGTCATGTGATTGTAGCTGATATGTCCCACTGATGGCTGATGCCTTCGTTGACCTGTGGATACAGTCTCTGTTCTCTCCTCTGATGGGCTGCCTCTGCTGTTGGTTGTGTAGTTGGAGGCCATCCCAGAGTCCCTGAAGAACATGCTGCTGGTGATGGACACAGCAGGGATCTTCCACAGCGCCGACTCCAGGACAGGATACTCAGACCTGTGGGAAATCACCTGGGAACGAATTGTGTGCTTCCTGCCTCACCTGAGGGAGGAGCTCTTCAAACAGACCGTCATACAAGGTACTCAGCAGACACGCAGGGATGTAGAGGGGGAACAGCCCGATGCAATGCCTCCACAACATGTGCACAATAGTTTGTTGTGGTACCAGGAACTTGACGATGGTGTTTCTCGTGAATCGTCTTTGTTGTAGATCCAGTGCCCAGTCCTCCGGCAGAGCCCGTGCAGCCGACACCCTCGGCAGGCCGGCCTTCATCCCCTCAAGTGTCTCTGCCAGCTGCTCAGCCAACCTCCCCAGTCCCAGTTAACCCTGCAGAGACACGGACCCCCAGCAGGCCAGTATCACCCCAGGAGCCCCAAGCAGCCGGTGCCAACGGTAAAACACTGACGGTTCCCAGCAGTCACAGCTCACCACGTCCTGTGATCACCACGCCGTCTATGCACATCTATCCAAAGAGAGATAAAGATGTGAGCCCAGATCTAATAGTAACCCAGCTTTGCTCTGTGTTTTCTAGGATCGGCCCGCTCGTCTCCGGTGCCACCCTTGATTCCCCCCGTGCCATTAACAACGTCCCCTGCCCAGGCCCCCTCACCCTTGAGCCAGTCCCCCCTCATCCTGCAGCCTCTCGCCTCCGCCCTGCAGGTGGGAGTCCCGCCCATGTCCCTGCCAATCATCCTGAACCCCGCCCTCATCGAGGCCACGTCCCCTGTACCGCTGCTTCCTGGCCCCAGGCCTACGAGCCCTTCTGAGTAAGAGAGCTCACCCCCCCCTCTCACACTCTGTCCTCTTTCCAGACCACCCCCCCCACTACTGGATCCCACAGACTTCAACCACAGCTTCTAGAGCTTGTCACAAGGTTCTTTAAATGATGTAACATGTGCGAGAAGACAAAATAGATGTGCCACCTCAATTATACCACATTTTATTCAAAGGAGAAGAGACGTGAGGTTTTCTTTTGCACGTTGTTTTATTCCTGTATGTCCAGATACCCGGGAACAGCAAATGCAGGACAGAGTCGTACTATGAAAAGTATTAAAAGTAAAAGTGGGTTGACCGTACCTGTCGATAACAACCAGGCCTGTAGCTGCCATGAGAGGGCTGACTGTATGCTGCACACATGGCCAGCAGACAGTCACCTGATTCCAGTCTTTTAAACTCAATGCATCATATATATTTTAGACCAATACAATAAAATACAAAGTCTGATTCCGTTTTCCCACCACAGCTCTATTCTTGGGAATGTAAGGCAGGCGTCAGTTCTTTGAATGAAAAGACCCAAAGCTGACAGTTCCTACGGCCCGCCATGAAGCCACATGTGGTGTCTAGTGAGTGTTTGAATGTGGGTCCAGATACACTGCAGTGCGTGTGCTGATGGTGATGAAGGACCATCCAGAGCAGCAGTTGGCTCATTGATGGAGAACACGTATCAGACTGTGGTACAGGAAGTGTCAGCGTGGCTCTGCTGGTAGTAGCACAGATATAAACCACCACCACTGGGGGACATGGTCTCAGGACGTCTACAGCTCTGTCCTTGTGTGGGAGTGTTCCTGATCTGATCACCATCGGGTTCATGTATTCAGGATAAACGTTGATTCAAAGTGTGGCATAACGGATCGGTATATCCAAACTGGGGTTTAGTCTAGAGTCCCCCCCCCCCTCTTGCATAGCTGTGAACTTAATAAGACCAGGCTGACCTCATGGCTTTGCTTCATATTGATCTAGAGATGTCCGGCGGGGACAGCAAGTGAGTTATTGGGATTGGAGGTACTGCATGTTGTTGATGAAATGAGATTCCCAGAGCTGTTGTATCACCACTGTTTGAGCAGCGTCTGATGGAACACTGTACAGAAAAGGACTTTATTTATTCACAGATCACTTTGTGCATCACAGAGGCTGCAGACGGAGACACTGGCCTGCTCTCGTTCTTTCTTTTCAACTCTGCATGAGCTCTTTGCCCCCAACGACTAAACCGAGCCGTGATTCCTCTCCCACCCAGCGGAGAGGGGCTGTGACGGTGATGTCACATCTACCACATTCCAAAGTGGAGATACTTGAGCCTGCAGTGAGCTCAGTCCACTGAACGGAGCAGAGCGAGGGATCCATGTCGACGTTATTGCTTCATGATAAGTCGAACACATCATGAAAGAGTTCCGTATCGATGTGATTGATCATGTTTGTGTAGCTGCAGCAGTGCACACATGATGAGTCCCCAGGGCCTTCATGTAGACTCGTAGCACTCCGAGATCATGATGGTGACGGCAGTAACTCAACCGCTTCTGCTTACATGTAATCATCACTGAGCATTTACTGAAATTATAACATTTAAATCGTTTTACTTTGAAAATCAGCCATCTCCATAGATTAAATTTTTTCTGCAGGTTATTTCAGTTCAGTGAGTTTCATCTGTCGTGGGGCCAAAGGCTACATATCACATCACACACACAGGACAACATCATACAGTCCACGTCTTGTAAATACTGAAATATATAAAGTGCATAATAACAGTTAACTCATTCAGATAGAAAATGAAAGAACATGTCATGATTTGGCACAAATTTAATCCAGAGACTCGTGCTGAAATTCCAAATGAGAGAATTGAGACGGGAACATCTGGTCTGCCGAGATTCGACGGATCAATGACATCGTGTGAAGTGACTGACCTGAGGTCTGCGCCGCCTCCTTCAGGGTCATTGTCTGATTCAAACTCTTTATTTGGGTGTGAAAGCTGTCAGTGGAGCTCTGGTGCAGAGGGTCAGTGCCGTTGACCACAGCTCAGATCTCCGTGTTGTGTGTCATATCATTTGGTAACCATGGAAACACATATGCTCATTAGCATGCGAGTACAGGGATTTTACCAGATCAGCATAAAAGTTAAAACTATGTTTTAGCAGTGACCACAGTAACTGTTCCCTTGTTTATTTATGACATTTGTGATTATGATTCCGTGACCTGACTTCATGTGTACGTCAGAGGCTGATAACATTTGAGCACCTTGAACACAAGTGGCACCACTTTGCCCGGCCTTGTGACCACGGTGGCATTTAGAGCCCATGAGTTCAGATAGTTTGAGGAACATGTTGAAGCTCTGTCGTTTCCTTGGTATGTATTGAGTCGTGGAGCTGCTGCAGTCTGCTCCCATAGACAGCGCTGCCACATGCTGACTGCCTTGTGTGCAATGACATGGAGCCTGACCGGCTGATGGAGACTAATTCACCATTTTAATGCCAAATGACGTAGAGTAGAGTAAGGTGTAGACGTGGACAGCTCAGCATCCGCTCAGCGTGGCCCTGGGATCCTCTCGTGATGTTATTTGATGTTATTTATTGAGTTGTGAAAGAAGAGGAGGACTTCTCCACTGCAGTACAGCTGTTGGGTGACACTACAGCCTCATAGAGCCGCCAACAGGAGACGTTTTGTAAGCTGTGTTTATTTGTTGGAGGGGACTCTTATCAGGTGTGGAGTCTTGCTTGAACAGGAAATGACATGAATATAATGTGTATATATAAATGAAAGGTGATGTACTTTTTACTATGTAATAAATATAATGTAAAGAGAGTGCTCATTGTGTTTTTTTATCACGTGGATCACAAAGACTCCTTCAGACACTAAAAGTCCAAGATGTTCCTCTGAGAGCAACTTTACACCAATGAGCCGAGAGAAGAGGTATGATATGAATTATTATTTACTAGCTGAATAGTTTCAAGATCTCTGGCAATTTCTGAACATTGTCAACTTGTCTCTTCTGACGGCTTCACGACTGCTGTGGTTAAACCCTTCCTTCAATAACCGGACCGTGATAACGTTCCAGTCTTTAAACCTCACTTCATTTCAAAAGTACCAGAAAACGTTGTGTCTCAACAACTCACACCATCTCCTAAAAAGTCTGCGTTCAGAGCTCGTCACTCCACCGACAACGTGCTGACGAAAGTAAATGATCTCCTGATCTCAGGGCAGCTGTTGACACTATTGATCACTGTATAGGTATTGGCCTGGCTCTTGAGTGGTTAGAACCTATCCTTTTCGTTCTTGTTCCCTTCAATAAAATTACATCAATATTGTCTCATAACAATGTTGGGCCTCTGCTCTTCTCTCTTTATAGATCACCTCTTGGCCACATTATTCATTTATTAAATGTATCCAATTAGAGTCCTGCTTGTCTGCTGTGAAAAGATGGATGCCGAATCATTTCTTGCTCCTAAAATCTGATGAATCTGCGATGCTGGTCTTTGGCTCTGGTCCACATCCACACCAGTGTGATCCCCCAACGTCAGACAGACGAGTGGTGTTATGTTCGATTCAACCCTCTCTTTTCACCAGCACACCAAATCTTTCACCTTTGCATCACAGATCAGATCGGCTTTGCATCATCCAGACTGGATTATTGTCGGGTCTTGTTTTCAGGTCTGCCTCGTTGCGGCTGGAATCTGAACTCGAACCATGTGAGATGAATCATTGGACACGCCCCTTCCGACCTGATCTCCTTGACCCTCATGTTACCTTCAGGATTCTCTGCTCTCAAAATACAGCCGGTTTCACTCTGGGGACAAAGAGCCTTTTCCAGCATGCCCCTCTTTATGGCATTACCTCCCTCCGGACATCAGACCGATTCTGTTGATGACTTTCAATCCAAAGTCCAAACACGTCTTTTTGCTTTGTTGTTGTGTCGCGTGATGAGTTGGAGAGAGGAGAACGCGGTTGACACAGTTTGTTGAGTTGGAGTACAGAAAGTGAAGCCCAGTCGTCCTTCTAGACTTTCTAATAAATACTTCAACACTTTTACAACTAAACACGACTTTCTGGACTTTTTTTAAAGTCTCAAAGCAAATCATCAAATGGTGATTTGCAGAGTCCAGTGTGGAGAAGTCAAAGCACAGAGAGACAGAGTGTTGGTTAGAGTCGGCACATAACGTCTGTTGAATGGAAGTAGAGACTTACTTTGTGAAATGTAACATTCTGAAAACAGCCGATCTCTGGTGTAAAACATCTGAGGTTTTATTTCAAAGCAGAATGAGAACCACAGTTTTTTTAGTAAACTAAGTATCAGAAACTACAGAGGCCAGCAAAACGGTTCTATTTGTACATGGAATGTAAAAACATCATTGAAACGAGGGACCATAATGTCAAACTGTACGGATTCAAAGGACCTAATCTATAAAGAACACAACCTCATGAGGGGACAGTGGGACAGAAATGTAACGGCACTCAACTCACACTGATTTTTTTTTTCCCTCTTTAACCAACACAGGATTCTACATCAACCCCCCCCCCCCCCCCCCCCCCCCCCACACACACACACACAGTCTCGTCAACTATCTACACCAGGGGTGTCAAACTCATTTTCACTCTGGGGCCACATCAGCATCACGGTCGCCCTCAAAGGGCCGGTTGTAAATGTAAGACGGTGTAAATGTAACTACGGTACTCCTAACATAGTTAGTTTAGTTTCCCGGGATATCTGTGACTTCCACAACACGTACTTCCAGTTGTGTGATTTCTCCTCCGCCATTGTTTCCTGTTGCTGGTGCAAAATGCATTCTGGGATATTTGGCTGTCCCAAGTACAGACAAGTCACCTCCGATGCATCCCGGGTAAAATGGGCAGAGCGAGCCACATCCGGGCATTAGGGCCGTGCTTGGCTCGATGTGAACTTTGAATTGGAACAGTACTTTGGCTGAGACTGATGACGTTTCAGTACAGAGAAGTACGCATGTTGAGAAACTTGTTGGAAATCCTCTTTATGGGCTGTTGCATCTCCTGTCCACCTGTTGTGATAGTTTTAATGTCGGCACACAGACAACATGCCATCTCATCACTTCGACTTTCTATCTCATAATTTCGACCATGGGGATATTTTTATTTTCACATCTAACTTTAAATTTTTGTAAAAAAAAAAAAAAAAAAAAAAGATTATTATTTTTTTTTTGCTGGCGGATTCGTGGGCCACATAAAATGACGTGGTGGGCCGGGTCCGGCCCGCGGGCCGTATGTTTGACACCCCTGATCTACACCATCTGCAACAAACAACAGTTATAAAACAACCCCTTTAAGCCAGGATCCTCACTTGGCGTCCAGCTTGGCCATTTCCTGAAGGTATACTCCGATGCTCTCACTGTCGAACAGAACAAAGTAAATGTTTTTCAGGGAGGAGCTGCTGGACGACACAAAATGGTTGGAGATGGCCTTGAGGATGAGCTGGGCGGCCGTTTGTTTGGGGAATCCGTTCCTGTGAGAAAGATTGAGGTGGTGAGATAAATCTCACCGCACCAACAGTTCATGAGGAACAGTTCAACAGTAGGGCCGGTGAAGACTGATGTACAGCATCTGAAGCTAAGACTAAGCATCAGACCATAGTGCTGAGACATGTCATCGTAAACAGATTTATAAGACTGACACGACTGCTGATACAGAGAAAACGACAATTACAACCAACAAAATATGACACTGTTGAGTCTGCTTATGTGATCCTGACAATCAGACTAATCATCTCCATATTAGACATTATTCAGGTTGGAAGGGTAACCAGGCGTTCAGACCAACAGCAGCAGTGAAACACTGAGGCTGAGTGGGACTGACAGGAAATATAACCAGAGCCTGAAGTATTGTTAGACGACACAGCAGTTTCAAAAGCTCGCAATGCTTTTACGAACCAATCGTGACAAACGAACAACACGGAAATACTGGCCTGCGAACATTATACGTCTCGGGTTTTTATTGTGAAAGGTATGAACAGAAGAAGTGGATCTGGTCTGCAATGCCTTTATTTGGGAAACGAAAGCTGCGTAAACATATTGAAAATATATATTAAATATAATTTCTTTCAAGCGATTAATTCGCTGGCAACATACGACTGTTTTAGTCTCACACCACGTGGATAAAAAGACAAAAACAGCAACATTGCTTTTTCTGAACGAGGTCAGTTTTTCTGAGCTTTTGAAAACAAACGCATCAACCAATCACCTTGTGAGAAACAGGTTGAGTTGCACCTTTTAATTAATGTAACTCAGTGGTCCAAACCTTGACCATAGCAGCTCAGACCAGATGCACCCCTTCCTTTCTTACCTTTCACAATAAAAGCCCAAGCCATTTTCTATTGGCAGGTGAGTATTTGCTGTTGTCTATTCGTCACACCTCCGGGCTGTAAAGGCTCCCGGGATGTTACGACTGCTGTGTTGAGGCCTTTAGTTGTCAGAGTAGCTTGGTGCTTTGTTGGGACGATCCCGAGGTTAACAGGGGAAATGGGCAATGGGCCACCAGAGCAGCTGTTGGATGACGCCATGTTGTTTTGCAGCAGAAATTGAGGTTGGTTCAACCTTTCGCCGGGGGACCCTGCATTGGCGCCCCGCTGTTGGTCTGAACACGGCTTTAACCCCAGCAGAGAGTAGACATCAAAATAACTGATTGTGTGGTCAAAACACAGCAACAGTGCACAACCCTTTTTCAGACCTGGAGTTATGCAGCACTGGTGCTTTCATCGATCTGTTGAAGTGACGGTTTTAGTCTTCAGTCTGGGTAATGGGAGTGTTTACATCTGTAACATGTGGGCCTCCTGTGTCCCTGCTGGACCACCGTGCTGAGTAGCAACGTTGTTTATTAATGACCATCGATCACCACCACTTCTTCCAGTGCATCCGCAGACAGTTCATTTCATCTTTTATCAGAGTTCTGCTTCTGGCTTGTAAAGCAGAGAATGATGATGCTTTAAGTTGGGGCTCTGGTTTTGCTGGATACTCATTTATTCATTGAAAACATGAGAATAAATACAATCATGTTCTGATCGAGAAGAATCTGAAACATTTTCTCTGTACATAAGAGATGATGAGTTAGAGATCACGTGACCTGCTGCTGCGGCGCTCGTAACATTAAGCCGACTGCCTCTCTTCAGAGTTGGGAGACGATACTGTGTCATTAACAACACACCTTTGTTTCAGTGCATGGACACTCAGCAGTCAACAGCCTGAATGAGACCTTCATGTGTATAAGCTCTGGTGACCTGCGTGTCGGAGCACAGTGGATTAAGAGATTAGTTTGAAGTGAGCAGTGTGTCAGAGTAGAGCTCACCGTCCAGCAGGAAGTGCAGGGAAAGCCACGGACTTGAGCTTCTTGTCCTCCGCCGCCGAGAGGCAGTTCTTCACCGTCTTCTCCAGCTGGTCCTCGCACTTATCAGATCCCCACTGAGGGACGTTACAGTGGATGATGAAGCGCGCTGCCATCCCACTGGCCTGGCTCACTGCCACTGCAAAGACACAGACGCAGAGATCCACAGTTCAACCCTGAGACTCCGTTTAATTCATTCATTCGAGCCCCTTGTATTCCTCAAGCTATTTGTTCTTTTATAATTCAGTTGGAAATGATTTTTGAAAATGATTGCTCGTGAGCTCCGATCACACAGAGCAGCGCTGCTCAAAGGAATCAAAATGTCTGTTACTGCACTGCCTTTCTCTCTCCTCGGAAACCTACGTTGGTGAAAGGTTCAGCAGACGCATGAGACGGTTCGCTCCAGTCGATGGGCGGAGCTTCATTTAGCTACAGCTCCCAACTGAAGCTTCAAGCTGAAGACGCTTTGTACAATCATCTTAGCCTTAAGATGCTTTCTGCACAGTCAGTTTAGATTCTAAACTTTAGAATATAATACAAAACTGAGTAGGGCGGCGCGGTGGTGGAGTGGTTAGCACTGTTGCCTCACTCCTTATGTGGAGTCACCCATTCACACCCATTCATACACTGATGACGGGGGCTAGCATGCAAGGTGCCACCTGCCCATCATTCACACACCGATGGCACCGCGGCCTTCGGGAGCAATTTGGTCAATGACATGGACTGGAGGACCCGGGATCGAACCGCACTCACTTCTGAGCCACAGTCACGAGTTTTTGTTGATTTCTGGCATCAGGACTCTGCTGAGTGAAATCCCTGTACAAAGGTCACTATCAGAATGCTGCAGCATGAACAGCGTTGGACTCATTACTTTTATGTCTTCAAAGCTTCAAAGAGGAACCAAACCAGATCTATGTGAAGGCTGTTGGTCCTTCAAGGTTGAAGAAAGATGGAAATGCAGACGGTAGCACAGGGATGGGTGAGCACATGTCTACAGCTCTCCATTCAAAACAAGCTGACACAGCACAGCTCATAGAGTTTGTTCCATGTGTGAAGACTGTACCTGATGCCACCTCCAAAGGCCCCTGTGCTTTCCGCAGCTCCTTGACCGCCTCCAGGAACTCTCGGCCTCCGGCCTTCTCCAGGGCGTTGCCTGAAAACATCACAGCAGCAGGTGAACACAAGAGGCTGGCTAGAGGGAAGCGTGGAGACTTGTGGAGAAGAAATCGAGTACACATGAACATGTCCTCCTCACCCACTCCGTCTTTGAGGTCCATCTCCGAATTTGTCGGGTTAATTATCCCCTCCACTTTGATTGTTCCAATTTTGCTGATTTCACTCTCCGTTAGTGAAAGCTGTGGATTCACAAGGTGGTCAACACAGAGAGGAAACAGCTGCTGCAGTTCTCTAACTGAGTCTATGTAGAGTCGACCGATTGTCACCTAGAAGACCTTAACATGAATAAGTTCTAGTTGATCATTGTATTGTCCATCAGCAGCTCAGCTCATTAGATATCACATCATTACCTTTTGTCCAAGGAACAGGCTCTTTGCTGACAGGATGGTGAATCCGTCTCCAGGACCGTCTTCCACTGTGGAGTTCGGTACAGACTCGTTGTCTGCGCTCTTTGCCAGATGAAAAGAACATTTAAACCAGTTCAAACAGATAATAAGACAGCTGAGCATCAAACCTCAGTACTTGTTCTTGTTCAATGAAGTAACGGTTAAACACATTGTGCATGATACTTCATTCTTGGACGCCGTTGACCAAATAATCTCAACTCAAGCTCCACTTACTCGCTCGTTCTGTAGCTTTCCACCACATCTTATGCTTTTCTAAAGCAAATGTATTCGACAGACAATCAAGTTCAACTGCTCAACTCCACTGGATCACGGAGCTGCTCAGACCTGGTCTTGTGTTGGACTTCACTGAAGTGGTTTTGACTGAAGCGCTTCCATGAGAAGTGGGTGAAAGCTCCACAAACAGCTGATAAGTGAACCGTGACTGGTTTTGTCAAACTTTACAGGAACTAAAAACAAGTACCAATGTTTTCCTGTTTGATAGCAGTTTAAACAAGACGGGGACATGTCAGCGTGAGATGTGTTGCTTAGTCCACTGATGGTCTCTGTACGTCACCAACAAACTAGTTCACGACATGTTGCCCAACCACGCCCAAAGCCAAGCTGCTTCCTGTTCTGATGACGTCAACAAATGAGGATGACGACGTCCTGCATCTGTCCTTACCTCCACTCACACCTGGCCAATCGCTTTGCTTGATTTCATTATTTTGGGGATTTCAGCCTTTACTGGACTGTTGACAGTAAAGAGGCAGAGAGAGAAGGGGTACAACATGGAACCCGGTGTGTGGCATGTGCTGTAACTAATCCGCTACCAAGGCACTCAGTTGGATTATTTCAGAAAGCTAAATAAAGGATTGTGCTGTTAGAGAGGTGGGTTCAGACGGCGCTCAACGATCTGAGAAGCATTTCACTTGAAGCACACTGAGGCCTGATGTCCCCGTCTCCATTCTGTTGAGTCCACTGACCTTTGGCTTGCGTCCTCGTTTGCCTTTAACCTTTTTGAAGGATTTGATGGGTTTCTTGCTCTTCGAGTGTTCTACCTTCTTCTCGGGAATGGACGCCTGGCTGTCGACCTTCACCCTGACCCCCCTCTTCTTGGAGAGCAGCTCTGGGTGTATCCGAGGCAGGACGCCTCCATTTGATATGGTCACCCCCCGCAGAAGCTGATGGAGGAAGTGTTCCCCAAACAAAGAGTTTGACTATGTACGGTCAAACAACATACAACGACACACCGTATTTATTCACACGAGTGTTGCTCTCTTTGACAAACGGTGGCCTGAGTTGTGCTGAGCTGAGGTTAAACAGTGTTGGGATCCTTCGTGCCTGCTGAAATATCAGCTGCTACATATCTGCTGTCAGCTGACACCTTCACCATCACCACGCTGCCTCAACTCCAGGGACAAGACTGTCGCTCACATTAGTGAGAGGACAGTCTCTTGTTTCTCTTTAACCAGAATTACAATCACTATTCAAACCGTGACACCATTTGTTGTTGCTCACCGTTCATGAAAAAGTTGTGTATGTCCTTTACTGCATATTGTCAAAAGCATCTGTAAACTACCTGCTCGGGTACTCTGTCCACTACCTGCTCGGGTACTCTGTCCACTACCTGCTCGGGTACTCTGTTCACTACCTGCTCGGGTACTCTGTTCACTACCTGCTCGGATACTCTGTCCACTACCTGCTCGGGTACTCTGTCCAGTACCTGCTCGGGTACTCTGTCCACTACCTGCTCGGGTACTCTGTCCAGTACCTGCTCGGGTACTCTGTCCACTACCTGCTCGGGTACTCTGTCCACTACCTGCTCGGGTACTCTGTCCACTACCTGCTCGGGTACTCTGTCCACTACCTGCTCGGGTACTCTGTCCACTACCTGCTCGGGTACTCTGTCCACTACCTGCTCGGGTACTCTGTCCACTACCTGCTCGGGTACTCTGTCCACTACCTGCTCGGGTACTCTGTCCACTACCTGCTCGGGTACTCTGTTCACTACCTGCTCGGGTACTCTGTTCACTACCTGCTCGGGTACTCTGTTCAGTACCTGCTCGGGTACTCTGTTCAGTACCTGCTCGGGTACTCTGTCCAGTACCTGCTCGGGTACTCTGTCCAGTACCTGCTCGGGTACTCTGTCCAGTACCTGCTCGGGTACTCTGTCCACTACCTGCTCGGGTACTCTGTCCACTACCTGCTCGGGTACTCTGTCCACTACCTGCTCGGGTACTCTGTCCACTACCTGCTCGGGTACTCTGTCCACTACCTGCTCGGGTACTCTGTCCACTACCTGCTCGGGTACTCTGTCCACTACCTGCTCGGGTACTCTGTCCACTACCTGCTCGGGTACTCTGTCCACTACCTGCTCGGGTACTCTGTCCACTACCTGCTCGGGTACTCTGTCCACTACCTGCTCGGGTACTCTGTTCAGTACCTGCTCGGGTACTCTGTTCACTACCTGCTCGGGTACTCTGTTCAGTACCTGCTCGGGTACTCTGTTCAGTACCTGCTCGGGTACTCTGTTCAGTACCTGCTCGGGTACTCTGTTCAGTACCTGCTCGGGTACTCTGTTCACTACCTGCTCGGGTACTCTGTTCACTACCTGCTCGGGTACTCTGTTCACTACCTGCTCGGGTACTCTGTTCACTACCTGCTCGGGTACTCTGTTCACTACCTGCTCGGGTACTCTGTTCAGTACCTGCTCGGGTACTCTGTTCAGTACCTGCTCGGGTACTCTGTCCACTACCTGCTCGGGTACTCTGTCCACTACCTGCTCGGGTACTCTGTTCACTACCTGCTCGGGTACTCTGTTCACTACCTGCTCGGGTACTCTGTTCAGTACCTGCTCGGGTACTCTGTTCAGTACCTGCTCGGGTACTCTGTCCACTACCTGCTCGGGTACTCTGTTCACTACCTGCTCGGGTACTCTGTTCACTACCTGCTCGGGTACTCTGTTCACTACCTGCTCGGGTACTCTGTTCAGTACCTGCTCGGGTACTCTGTTCAGTACCTGCTCGGGTACTCTGTTCAGTACCTGCTCAGGTACATTACCAGCCGCTCTTCAGCCTCTCCTCACGAAACTCGAGCAGTGAAAACATATTCCGAAGTGTCTCTGACTTGAAGAGGACTTGTGTACCCAGAGTTAGAAATCTGTTGAACACGGGTTTGTTCGTTTAGAAAAACAAAACAAAAAAACACCTGGTCAGCAGGAATATGATGCTCTATTCTTCCTCAACAGCACATTGGGATTGGAGTCTGAGAAGCTGGCTTAGTTTGTACTTGATGATGTTTTCTAGCCAGCTTCATCATATGATAGCCCACTCTTGTCAACCTAAAGAGTGACGGTCTACACCCAAACACCAGCCACTCGTCCAGCACTCTCACCTGGTTGAGCTCCTCGTCATTGGCCACAGCCAGCTTGATGTGCCTGGGAGTTATTCTGCCTTTCTTGTTGTCCCGCGCTGCGTTTCCTGCCAATTCCAAGATCTCAGCTTCGAGAGGAAACACAGTGTGGAAACAAATCAAACACACTGTGGTTGTTGTGGTATTCAAACGTGTTCACTTTTCACTGTGTGACTCCCAGTCCATCAAGAACAAGAATATAACAGGCAAGACGTTTAGACTGAACGCTACTCAGTCATGTGGACATAAAAAAAACACAAAATAAACCTTGTTTTCTTTTTCCGGTCCTCTTTGCGTTACTGGCTTTAAGGTTTAAAGTAGTAAAAGATATCTGATAATGGGACACATTATATGTTACACTCCTTTAATTATTTCAATCAGCGACTTTACGACAAATGTAACAGATTTCTTGCACGCTTTCAGTAGAACTGGAGAAAGTTCACATACAACACGTAATGAACACATGCAACAGTACAGAGAACATGTGTAGATGTGTACCGTGTGTAACGGTACACACACTGTGACGCTATGAAGCTTGGATCATGTGATCGCCCTACCTGCCAGGTACTCGATGACTGCTGCCATGTAGACGGGCGCCCCCATGCCGATGCGGTATTTGTGCGTGCTGGTGCGCAAATACCGCATCATCCTTCCCACGGGGAAGATGACTCCTGCCCTGGCTGAACGGGACAGCTTGGTGGCCTTCTTCTTTCCTCCTCTGGCTGACATCCTGCTGAGGACACAGAGGACAACCCAAGTGAATAACAGAACGTATACTACACAAACAACATACATCATGTGTTGCAAAAAGAAAGCAAAGATGTGGCATCAGTCCACATACTGTGTAGTTGTGAATGTATTTGTCCAGGTTTTGACATCTGTCTCTTGGATTCTGCCTCCACCATAATACTGTGGAGATGGATGGAGTTGTGTTTTATTGGTCACGATATAATGATTACATTTTAAAAATGGATCAGGAAGATCTCTTTCCAGGAACGTGTCCCTGTTATCTTTGGATAATCCACAGAACAGAGGGACTTTTTAAATGTTTGAAAGTAGTTTGACTGAAACTGTAGATTCAATTTTAGGCCTTCAAATTTCAAAGCGTCATGTCAGCATAGCTCACTTTGCAGCTTTCCAGCCACCTTTTTGTAGCGAACGTGAACGGAGCCTTTTACAGTAGATACAACCACAGTGCTGTGCATCAGGGGATTTCAAAGTGCTTACGTTTGCCAAAAAATAAGGAAATTAACTACTTCTTCCACAAACCCTTCTGCTTGGACAATTAACTTGTATTTGCATCAGAATGAATTCCACTGAAGCACACATACATGTGTAAGTCTTCAAGTGAGTGGTAATGTCTGCTCCATAACTGCTGCATACATATGCTTTTACAAATGAGTTATGAGGGTTGAATAAAATGTGACAACTTGTGACTTTCATCGATGCTCCCCCCCGTCTTTCTTAAATCTTTATTTACCTGTCAGATAGTACACACAGCCTCCCTCAATATTCAGAGTAACACATGATGAACTCAGGCAGGAGAATCAGCCTAATCACCATGACGACCCACAGCTGATACGGGGGGGGGGGGCTGTCAGTGTTGTGCTTGGAGGACAAACAACATACGTCACGTCCACTATCTGTCTCTGTGGGTGCCATAATGAAGGCCAGACGGGTTTTATTTATTTTGTCCTCCCTACAAACATATGTTGGCCGAGCATGATGCGACGGGAAGGTCACCGAGGTGTCCGTGTAAACAAGTCCCAGCAGCGAGCGCTCTGGGCGGCTGCGGCCTACAGCAGCGCCGCTGGAACTCGCATGATTTACACGTAGGCAACAATGAATGCGGGGAGCTCACCGCTGGCGTTTAAGGTGGACGGATATAGTGCGTGCGTGCGACGTTGGGTGCACGAGCCGAATGGAAAAAAGACGGGAATGTCACCGGGGGCTATGTAAGCTAGCTAGCGCTACTGTACCCGACGTTACAGTGGAGCGAGCAACACCCCTTCGACGTCGCTACGCAGACGTTAATATCGACTCTTCGGTTATTTGGATAGTAGAAGAGCCCGACACCGGGACCCGAGCTTGAACGGGGAGCTGCATTTATGTATTTGCTCTACGTCAGCCGGGAGGGAAACCATAATCCAAGGGTGAATGTTAGCTCCGCCAGGTCATCACCGTTTGGCTTAACAAAATGATTCACAATCCACGAGTCACTCTCGCGTGGTGCTCTCAAACAGAGACATTGACCATAACGGCCCATTTCTTCGAACAAGCCCCCCCGCCCCCTTATTTTCATGTAGCTAGCCTCCAATCCTCAGCATGTGTGTAATCACATCAGACATGGAAAGTAAAGCGTTCCTGTCAATCCGGATGTGCGCCTCTGCACGGAAAAATGGAGACAAACCTTCGAAGTTTCTACCTGTTTTGTCCTCTTTCGCGCGAGTCAGAGTTGCTCCTGCACGGAAGACAGACGAATCCCCCGGTGGAAGACGGCGCGCTTTGTTTTGGTTCGCTTTATTTGCTGTCCTTGTACGCACTCTAGCTTCCCAACCTTAGGAAACCCCCACAGAGCGAGCAGGAACAGCGTAGTCTGGTTGGAGGCTGGCTCTGTGCTACTGATGCTGCAAAGGGGAAAAAATCAGTAGAGGGAAAATTCAGTGAAAACGCCCCCTAACATGGCTTCAAGAGGGAAAGGAACGCGATGTGCTACATAGGAATGGTCTTTGAGGGCAAAGCAAAGGAATACAAATATTTTCCTCGGAGATCAAATAGATCCTAAATGGTAGGCCCAGCCTAAAATCACCTCTCATAAGGCCCTAAGAGTAGACTGTGTATAATTCACTGGATGTTTTCCAGCCTCCCACCGGTTCACAGCGATTTACAGCAGGCTAGACCTATGAATGAAACCTGCAGAATCCCAAGCCCAACAGGTCGTGGAACAGTACAACATATCTCCTCCATGAACATGCAGACAGTGGGAAGTGAATCAGACAAATGATCCATCTGGCCTGTTTAATGCATCAGGAGAGGACTCCCAAAGGGCTGAGGGAGTCTCAGCAGCCAATCAGATCACTTGACTCCACCTTTGATCTGTCAAAGCCAAGAGATCCATGAAGGGAGATGACAACCGCATTCACTTCATGTTAGCAGTCAAATAAATAGGCCTCTGTACACGTAAAAAAAAAATACAAAAGGTTACAAATGATTCACTGAGGGAGGGAGAAAAGGAAACGGGCTCCAGATTAATAAACATATGCACAAACTCAACTTTCTGCTAACTTCAGTTAACAGCGGGTAATTAACATGGAATAGAAGGGAAAAGAAAACCTGCCTGTCTAATCGAATGGGTTAAAAACAGAATACAAGAGCTACCCCTTTACCTAGTGAGCTGTACACCTGTGACTGACTACATGTGGATTTGCATAAATCAAGTACGGGGGAGAAACGTGGGTTTCTTTGTTTATCTGTGAAGTAACAAACACAGTGCTATAAAATATGTTTTAATGGTTTAAACTGCTTATGGTCTCAATGTAATACTGATGTCTCTACATGACCTACAAACAAGATCAGAGCGAAGATTGACGATTTCTATATAGATATTCGTAATTCTTGTAGACTATCCCCATACAGCTATTAGTATATCTTTGTTATGATATCCTTATTTTGTGTGCGTTTTCCTACGAAAGCCAGTCAAACATGTCAATTTACGCTTATTACAGATATTTCAAAATACACTTCCATCTTCACAAAAAGCAGCTTAGTTAGGTTTCGGCAAAGATTGTGGTTTGGGTTAAAGTACGCAAGTTACATGACAAATAAATCAACGTTGACTTCTTATTCACCCGGGAAACAAACAGCAGCCTCCTGGCTGTAAGATGTTTCCTGACCGGGGAGCAGAGCTTCTCCTCGCTGCTCCGCTGGGAGCCAGCACCACGCTGCTGGAGACAAAGGCTGTATTGTTGGGCCCAATGGAGGGAAGGGAGGCACGGGAGAACCTAAGCAGGACTGATCCTGCCATCCTGTCAGAGCCTGCTGCAGTACAATGAGAGATTTTCTAAAGGGAATCTGGTGTTCAGAAACACTACCATGTTTGGCCACAGGGACCGCGTTCAACACAAAATGAAGTAGCTTTAACTTTTCACATGTTTTGCCTCAGCATCAGGGCTAACAGAAAGCTTTGGCAGCATGAATTTGGGCCCATTCACAAGTGTAGTCCTGAACTAAAATGATGAACTTCTCCTCCATTCATTTCCTGTAGACTGTTATTGAAGGAAGAAAGAAAAGATATCTACAAGCTGTGGTTGCTCCTCTTCACATGTCATGCGGCGTTCCAAAAGTTGAACTATTATTGTCTCGGGGCTCAGCCGTCAGCGACGGCGTCCCTCTCGACGTGTGTCTACATTGACAACCAGAGAACCATCATAGATATTGTCATCAGTTTATCTTATCAAGGGTTTTTTTCAGAAATGAGCTGTCAATTCCTTTTCTTCTGCAAATTGGGTGGAAAGATTTTAAAAAACAGATTTAACTAAATGGAAGTTAAACCCCTGATGTAATTGTTAGCATGAAGAGCATAGGCCCATGCTTATGTATGTCTTGTAAGACTTGTGTGGGGGCTTGAGTCTACCCCAGAGAGAGAAGGCCGGAGCACATGATCCAACTGCTGTTTACAGTAGAGACACTGCGATAATAAATCTACCAAAACTGGATTACAATTAAAAGTATTTTAATCCCACTGAAGCAAATACAATTATACAGTGAAGTACACTTCTAACAGAATATAAAACAAAAGAAAACCCCGCGCAAAAAAACTCCTCACAAACTCCTCAGCCCGTAAACATGTGTTTCAGCTGACATCCAATGCAAGAAGAAAAAAGTATTTTCGAAGCCCTCCCACACACAGTTTGAAACCCCTCCCCTTTTGTCTATCTCAATTCCTATTGGCTAACTTCAACCTTCTCCTCCTCGCAGGACCCTCGCACGGGTGTGATCTATAATTGCCTGTCTAGAAATCTCTCTGTCCCTACGCCTTACTCTTAATACATTCAATGACTGTCTGTTATGGCTTAACCCTTCTATGATAAACATTAGATATAAAAGACAAGACTTTGCAACTTTTGGCAAAAGCTTCATGTCTACAAATTCTACTAAGATACACTTCTAGCTACTAATCCTAAAACACTTCTGATTATCCTAATTATGCATTTCCAAAACACTTCTGATTATGACTAATTATGAATTATTAATTATGAATCATTAAACACTTCTATTATAATTTCTTAACACACACTTCTACACTCAAATTTCCTACACTTGAAACTAGAGATTGAGACATAAACTCATGTTTACAATGTTTACTGAGGTAATAAATCAAGAGAGAAGTAGAGTCATTTTCTCATAGACAACCAGAGGAGTCGCCCCCTGGTGGACACTAGAGAGAATGCAGGTTAAAGACACTTTGGCATTGGAGACAACAGGTGCCAAAATAAAACAGGAAAAGAGACAAATACTGAAGAAATTTAACTGATTAAAACACACATTTCCAACCTGGGACTGTGGAACAGACCTCCATTGGATAATCTCAAGATACTCATCGGCTGGTATAGGAAGCAGCACACAAAATACCCAATAACAATACAAATAGAATAGATACATAAAACCCCACGATTAAATATCTTATGTACTTTATAATCCATACAAATGAGAAACATAACCGAAACATTTTAAAGCAACTTCCCCAATGTGAGGGCCTTTTTGTAAAACGATCTCTTGACCAGAAGTGACCAGAGAAGTCCTATGTGCAACACTGCCAGTCACATTCTTCGTGAAACTATTAAACATGTGAACACAGTAAAACTAACTAAACAATACTGACTTTCATTTTGATCCCAATGACGAGGATTTCTGTTTTATTAAAGATGAAATCAAAGGAAAGATGCAGTTTCTTCCATCACAGAGCTGGGTGATCATTAAGGACTCTGCATACAGGTTGTTGGGCTTAACAGGGAGTGTGGTCGGTACTTTAATGACACCATTTAAGATTATGAGGGGGCATGATTGTGATCCTCTGATACAGTGTAGTACTGCTTACGTCCTTCACTGTTGCTATATTTCATTTGCAGCAGCAGAGGTCAGTACAGGACTGTGTCTAAAAGACATTTATTGTCATTCAGGTGACAAATCCTTCATGTGGCCGAGAACTCTTGACTCTCAACTGTCAGAAGCAGAAGAAGGAAGTCATATGAAGTCATTATGTTCCAAATCACACGTTAATGTACTGTGTACTGCATTCTAAATGAACTCGTCAGTAAGTCATCAGCAGCAGACTGTTCACACTGAAGTAGACCCACGTCTTCTCTAGATCACATGACTCAATGGGCCCCTTACAGATGGGAAAGTGGACGAGATCCGGCGGCAGCAGCAGCAGAGGCGGCGGCGGCGGCGGCGGCGGCGGCGGCGGCGGCGGCGGCAGCAGCAGCAGCAGCAGCAGCAGGGGGAGACAACATGAAGCTGCGGTCAAGTCAGACAGTTTCCAGCAGCCTTCAAAGAATAAAGAGGAAGTCACAGAAACAGTTCCAGCCTATCAGATCCCATCTGTAGGCTACTTGTAGTTTGCAGACCACATTCGGATCCATTTATAATTGTTTTTAAATATATACATGTGTGTGTATCTGGCATTTTATTCTATCCTTTGTTCTTGTCATGTCTGCTTGTTTTCATAAGTGTTATGTAAATAACCTCACATCATATGTTTCTAGATTAAACCTTCATTTCAACAATCTAGTGACCAATATTACAATTACACAGAACATTAGGACTTTCTACAACACGTGGTGTTTCTTGTCAAAACTTAGGGCCAATCAGCTCTTCAATCAAGTGACAGCCAGATGTTTTCCATCATGGCCTGGGTCCTGCAGCTCTAAGGACTGCGGCAACCTTGATCCGGTGAGGTTATCTTTGCCCACGTGTGCATGACATCAGGTCAAGATCAAGTCGGACACAGCTCTAACCGGCATGCATTGTGCTTCACTTGCCGGTGATCATTTCTGCACAGGACCGGCTCACCCAATCCCATGACTATCGATCACATGACTGCACTGATACAGTCACGGGATCGAGCTGTCAAAATATATAACAGCAGCAAGACTACATTATAAACCTCCTGATTGTAAAACTTCAAACGTTTCATAATTCTCCATTGTTCCGCTTGCTGTCAGTCTGATCTGTACGAGGATCTCTGTGTAGCTCAAGAGCAAAGTCAATCATTCAACTCAAAAAAATCAGATTTGCTTCTCAAAGGCAACGACAGATACATGTGTGCATTCTTACAGCTCAATGCTTTAAACAGAAGAATATTATCCAGATTGTCCACGAGCAGTTCACCACAGAAAGCCAGACGGATGAATATGCTGTAAATGCAGAGGACACTCAGCCGTGTCTGTTGTGTCACGATGAGCCAGCACTTGTGGGTTTTAGGTTCAGTGACTGAGGGGGGGTTGTGCAGGATGCTGGATCCACTTTAATGACCTTAACCTACAGGATGTGATCAGTGCGGTCAGTAAGTCTACTGGACTTACTACTGTAGCAGATGCTGCATGCTTCAGCATCTTCCTTCAGAAGGGCCTGGCAGATGGCTTCCCCAGCCTCACTGCTGCCTCAGGGAGGGAGGAGGCCCCAGGACTCCTCAGCGAGAGGGGCATGGACACTCTTAATCAGCATCCACTGTGGATGGAGAAAACACCTGGATTCAAAGGCAGTCTCACCAAACCCGGTGCCTTGTGTTGCAAAGGGTCCTCTTGGTGCTGCTGCAGGAGGAGGAGGTTGTGTGTGTTGTGGAGTCTATGTGCTGGTGGATGTTTCATTTGGTTTGGACAACACAACTATTCTCATAAACCTGAAAGAAAACAAGTATCAGGGCTTGGCAGACTGGAATGAAATCGATCAGAATAACGTATACTGAAAAATGTGAAAAGTATTTGATGACCCCTGTCAGCCTACTTTTGTTTCCTCTCACATCCACCTGCACCTGTTTCTCATTCTCCAATCACCCTGTCAGGATTTATACCAGTTCCTTCAAGGTTGAAATGTTGCTTGGTGCCTGTGCTCTCCAGCCTCTGATACGTGAACCTGAATCTGTGCCCGCCTGCCGGTACATTTGACCTGTCCCATTCCTGTTAACCTGTGAATTCTCAGTGAAGACGTGATGTGCAAAAGTGTGCCTCCAACTCTGTGGCAACAGTTCATCGGCCAGGTCAATATAGAAATGCTTTCTCAGTTTGGTGTTTAAAAACTTGATTGGCCTGCACAGCACAGAGGTCTGACCTCAAACCTTTGGGATGAACTAGAAGCCAAGCCTTATCACCCAATATCACTGAAGCTTTGTTTATACTTGCGTTAGGCGCTGTGGCGTTGTGGAATTGTGGAATTGTGATGAACTGTGAACTCATACCTCATATTCATGGACTACTTTATCGTAGTTTTTTTTACAAGCCCTGTAAAGAAAGAAGTCAAGTAGTAATTGCATTGTAATAAAAAAAGGGTGACCATCCTGTAAACGATTGAATTTGGCGGTGAACTATTTGTTCTCAGTTGAAAGCACTTAGTTATAAAAATTCAGAGGCGCACGACTATCCCACAACAACTTCAGAGCCTTCGCGCACAAATCACAAGCCTTGATGGCACCACTTTCTGGCACAATGCACCTCTCGCTGGCGACACTACGGCGAGTATAAACCAAGCTTGATGCTCTTGTGGTTGTTTGGGAGAAATCCCTGCAGAGTGCTTCCACATCTGGTGGGAAGCCTGCAGCCAGAAGTCTGGAGGCTGATATAGCAGCAGATTAATGCCAATGGTGTCAGAGTGTTATGTTCAGATGTGACTGTCATGTTCTGGTGTCCACATACTTTTGACCATTTGGTGCACTTTGTAGACAAAGGGGAAACATAACATAAAAAATACTCTTCATATTAGAAACATTCATGTGAGCCAAATTATATTCTCTGCAAATCCAAAAGTTGATAAATAATGCCATCCCATCTCCCCTGTGTCTGTTTATAATGCAGCCACAGATTAAACAGAACAAGAAAGCTGCAGTAGATTTACACGTTTATCTACTGGCAGCTTTAGGGGATTACTCCATGTTATAATATGGCCCACTTGGGTATCTGGCTATTCATTTCGCATGAAGATAAATCCTTCCCTTATGTCAGTTTAAGGTGCATTAAGATTATTTATCAGTGCAACATCCAGGATGTCTTGTTCCAGTGACAGTTGATGGCAATACTTCATCTGCTGTGGAGTGTTATAGTGTCGGATGTGTGCTATTTACTTTGTGTTTTAGACTGTTTACTCTAAATGGTGTTTATCTACATCAAAATCCTTTGCATCAGAGAAAAAAAGGTTTTGCAGAATGAAAATGGCAGCACGTTTCAAACAGTGCTATGTGTATATTAATAGCAAGGGATGTCATTGTTGGAATGCTGTTAAGCATTCCAACTATTGTTATCCTGTTTCTTTATTCCACTATTTCTTCCGTCCCCCGTTTCGTCGCAACGCTTCTTCTTCTTCATTTTTTAAGCTACAGAAAGCGTTCAACTATCAAAATGTTCAGCTCCTTCAGCTCATGTCTGCTATGACTTTTTCTATTTCTAACCTTTAAACTTTTTGAATTATTAAGCTTTTTGCAACTCTTTTTTGAATGGGTTTCTATGGAAAAGATTTTCAAATCCTTCAAAACTTCAAAAACTTCAAAAACTTTCAAATCCTTCAACTTCCTCATACTTTCAGCTACAGACACCATTTCAACTTTCAAATGTTCAGAAAACAGCTTTCTGATATCTTTTAAACTTTTTGAACTGCAGCAATTTAACTTTTATGATTTTTCAGCCCTTTTCTGACTTTATAATGGGTGTGTATTGCGCAGCTTAGAGTGCGTGATGTCACCGCTAGAGTGAAGAGCAGCTTGAGATTCTTGTGAAAAAAACATTTGTATTTTGCCACTGTGTCCACAATCTTCACTCTTCATGCATAATTTCTGGATGTAGAAGTAGCTAATCTTGTCCTTGTCGTAGAAAAATGACTGTGGAATCCCACAGATTTCCACATTTGACACCGAAGCCGTTAATTGAGAGGAAAACCAACTTTCTGCTCCATAGAGACCAATGTTAAATTTTGCTTCAAAAACATCTTCCACAGAACACGGTACCCCATTTCTAGATCGCCAGTTAAGCCACATTTTTTACAGGATCTGTTCTTCAACTCATTCTTCCCCTCGATTATTAATATCGGAGCAATAGGAGCTACGGTTATGGGAGTTTTGATGATTTGTTTGAGAGGTGTTTCCCTGTTTTATCTCCATGAAATGGCTTCAGGCACACAGGTGTTTGCGATTGAGCCAATGAGTGATGTTGATAAACACACAGACTCACAGACACACGCGCACATACACTCCTCTCCCTCTCTCTCTGTGTGTCTCTCTCAT
Organism: Melanostigma gelatinosum; assembly: GCF_949748355.1. NCBI lineage: Eukaryota > Metazoa > Chordata > Actinopteri > Perciformes > Zoarcidae > Melanostigma > Melanostigma gelatinosum. The sequence goes on from NC_136645.1 coordinate 27,091,767, forward strand.
AGTCATTCAGGTCTTAGGAATCTTGAGAGGTCTTTCCCCCCTCCTCCACCCCCACCCCCCCCCCCCCCACACACACACACGCCATTTTAAAATAAAAGCCCCACAGAATGAATCCTAACTGAAATGCTTGTGATGAGCCTGTCATTTAATAACCGGTTTGTGTTTATCTAACATTATGATTCTGTCTCCTCTCCCCTTCTCCCCCACACCCCACACCCCATTTCAAAATAAAAGCCCCAGAGAATGAATTCTAACTGAACTGCTTGTGATGAAGCCTGCCATTTAATAACCTCTGTTTATGTGTCAAACATGATGATTATGTCTCCTCTCCCCCTCCCTCCCCCACCCAGTCCCACCCTTTCAAGATAAAAGCCTCATGGATTAACTGTATTTAAACGTTTCGCTCAAAATTAGGCTTTTTTGTTGAAATAATGAATGCTCTTACTAATACTGCGACAACTACTACTACTGCTAATATTTCTAGTATTACCACTACTACTACAACTTTTGCTGTTGCTACTATTACTACTACTGCTACTGCTATTACTGCTACCATAAATATTATTACTACCAGTACTGCTATTACTACCACTACCACTACTATTATTACTGATACCACAACTGCTAATACTGCTATTCCTGCTACTACCAGTACTAATAACCAGTACTTCTACTACTACAGCTATTAGTACGACTGCTGATACTACTACTTCTACTACTTCTTCTAATTACAAATACTTCGACGACAACTTCTACTACTACTGCTACTACAAATATCACTACTGCTACAACTAGTACTTATTCAAATGCTACTAATACTTATACTGCGAATAATACTTCTACTACTACTACAACAAATATCACTACTGCTGGAATTCTTTTAAGCTACAGAAACCGTTCGAATATCAAAATGTTCAGCTCTTTCAGGAGAGGGGTGACATAACTTCATATTTGTAATCTTTCAATTTTTTGAATTATTCAGCTTTTTGCAATTTTTTTTAAATTGGATATCTATTTTCAGCAATGTTTTTGAGATTCATTTCAGCTTTCAGCATTCCAACGCATTTTCAGCAGGAAATGCATTTTCTAGTTTGATATATTAGTAGACAATATTAAGAACACTTTTCAATATAATGCACTCAAATCAGGGTGGGAAATTAACTTTTTTAATGTTAACCAGCCACTACATAGTATATTATTTTGTGCCTGAAATATACCACTTTCATATTTCACCTGCATTTGGTGGCTGGTGCTAATTTCCGACCATGACTTCAGTGCACCACCAAATATAATATGAGTAATAAACATTGAATTTGAATCTTTCTGTCAATGTCAGCAAAAACTGAAAATATAGCTTTGTAAAAGTAGAATTTGTGGCCGAGTTGCAGCCTTGCTTGGCATTAGATGGTACAGGTGTTCCTAATAAAATGCATGCTTAGGGTACATATTACATTTCCCAAAAAGTTGATTTGGTTTAAAACAAGTAGAAATATTGAGGTATTCTTTGAAGAGGATGGTCGGGTCTTCATACAAAGTGCACTGAGGACGCACTCCCTCCTCTTTTCAACAATTCCATTCTAAAGAGTGAAAGAACATAAACAGATTTACTTGAAGACTGCAAAATACAGACATTCTACACCCAACATTTGTATGAGCATATGCAATGCATGACATCTCATCTGGAAGGAGGGAATTGTATCACAGGTTCAGGCCGGCTCACTGATGTCAGTCAGTCAGTGAGAGTAACTGATCTCAGTCAGATATACAGCTGTTAGAAAAAAGAAAAGAAAATCCTCTCTTGTGTCAGCCTCACTGATCTCTGTTTAAATTGTGAGGTGACTGCAAATACAAAATAGTGGTTTTAAAGAAGCACAGGAGTTAGTGTTCAGGATATGTGAGCAGGAATATACTTGTGCCATTGGGGCCAAACTATGTGCAACTTTCCTCCCTACAGAGCCTCTTTTCTTCTTGAACACTTTGATGAGGTGGGCAGTGTGTTGGTCAAGGTGAGTAAGGAACTTTGGGACAAGGGGAGCAGTAGTGATCCTCACATGAACCATTTGATTCTTTTGAACCACCCAGAGGACTTAACCAAACCTAATAGTTGCATCGTAATGAGTCCGTTTGTTCCATCCGACGTGTACCTGATGGGTAAATATGTGTCTGTTAATTTGTACAGCTTACTTTAATTTATTGCTGAATTCCTTTGCAAAAATATTGAGGAAATTTAAGTTAATCTCCTGTTCATTTCATACGCACCCTTGTTCATCTCACCCTGGGAAAGTGGAGGCCGGGTGGAACTTCCTACCATCCTTTTTCCCAGACTAGCTTGTGACCTACACAGGTCTGACATCAGAGGGAAACCCTGCCCTTCCTCTCCCGTCTGTTCATGGACAAACACCATGACAGGTTTTGGGGTCACTGTGTTTATTTCAGTGCCTTTATACTTTGTTGTGTGACCTGTTTGCTGCATGTCAGTGAATGTGATGGAGCGTTAGTTAGCTCCTGCATTTGGAGGATTTGGGGACTTTGTACAACAAAGACCACTTAGCCAGGTTATTCTAGAGAATGGTGACGTATGACCAGTGGTGTATAAAGCACTCAAAAGCCATACTTGAGTAAAAGTAAAGATACCTGACTGGAAAACTACTCCAGTAAAAGTAAAAAGTCACCTATTAGAATACTACTTGAGTAAAAGTCTTAAAGTATCTGATATTTATTGTACTTCAGTATCAAAAGTAATTTTCTGATATTAAATGTACATCATAACCTGAACATTAAATGAACATCATAACCTGTTCATTGAAAGTAAAAGTACAAGTAAATTCTGTTAATAAAAAAGCAAAGGGTCAGAATTTTGAGAATGATGAAGTTTATTCTTTTAAGTGCTGTGGCACCATGACCAAGGACATGGAGCTGTGTTGAACATAATTGGGTTGGCTGTGATCCATCCAGGAGCAACAATGTTCAACATAATATATTGTACATAAGTAGACTTTTGCATCTACTATGAACTTATCATCATAATTCTCCGAAAAGCAATATGACACTATGAAGGAGTTGTAACAGTGCGTTTATAAGTCTGCTCATTAGACTAGAGCAGGGATTCCCAAAGTGGGGTGCGCGCACCCCTGGGGGTGCGCGAGCTGCCTCTAGGGGGTGCGCGAGAGGAAAAGTGTAATGGCGGTCTGATGGTGTAATAATATTAAATATTAAAAAAAATGTAATTTTAATTTAAAAACTGTCAGGTGGGACATCTGAAGCTATCAGTCGTAAAAGAGGAGAGGGACAGAGAGAGAGAGAGAGGAATCGGAGGCGAGGGGAACGGAGAGGTGCGTTGGGGAGAGACCGGGAGAAGAAATCGAGCCAGAGTCAGAGGAAGATGAGACGGAGGAGACCGAAAGGAGGAAGGGATAGCACAGACAAATCGGGAGCACATCGGCCCATTGCGGAGTCAAGGTGAAAAAAGAGGAAACGAGAGTGAGCATCAGACTGGGAAAAAAAGAGGAAATATGATGAAAAGTATCTGTGTCTGGGCTTCACTTGGATTGGCAACGCAGATTGCCCAAAGCCACAGTGCGTGGTGTGCAGTGAGGTTCTGGCTAACAGTCTGAAGCTCTTATTTACGTCGCCACCTGAACACCAAGCATGCCAGTGCAAGTCAAAAGCCCCTTACATTGTTTATATCGAAATTGGAGGAGTTACAAAACAGCCAAAAACAACTGGAGTCTCATTCATGTGTTGGTCTATAAATGACGCACTACGGGCTTCATATCTGGTTACAGAATAGCGAGAAAGGGGCTACCGCACACAATCACTGAAGACGTGAGCTTGCCAGCTGCCAGAGAGATGGTGGAATGTATGATTGGGGAGAAAGAAGCAAAAAAGTTGGACATGATCCCGGTGTCCAACAACACTGTGTCGCGCCGCATCGATGCTTTGTCCGAAGACATCCTGGCTACATTAGTCGCTCATTAATTGTAAGTTAAATGTGATAATCTGCCTCTGAGCCTGTGCGTGTGTCCTCGCATCCGTATTGCTCTTTAAAAGTGACGCCTTGTGTCACTGAAAGTTATTGAAACTTTGTTGCAGTGTTTCAGGGCGTTTTCACACCTTCAGTTCGTTTGCTTTGTTGCAGTTGCTCCTTTGTTCGGTTTGTGTTCACACTGCAACATTTAACAGCGGACAAAATCTTGTAAACAAATGCCACGCGCGAGCAAACTGTTCTCTCATTGGTCCGATTCTTATGCAGCTATGAAGGCTTAAAAGGCTCTGTTGCTTCTTTTTTTTTTTTTTTTATTAAGGGGGGGGGGTGCGCGAACCCGGTCGGGATGTAGAAGGGGGTGCGCGGCGTAAACAGTTTGGGAACCGCTGGACTAGAGGATGTAGAAGGCAAATGCATAATATTGTGTTCAGCAAAAAATATCCACTTGATGCATCAGGTCAGTGTTTAGAGAAAGGACGCCTGCCTTGTAAACTCCTATGGGCCTGATTTGAACACAAAGGGTTTGCTCAAGCTGAATCTGCAATTGGGCGACTGCTACCATCATAACTCCATCTGATCATCCACAACATGACTCAAATATCAAAACATGATCAATACTAAAGCAGCACCGAAAGGAACAACCCAGTCATTACTTGAAACTGAAACATGTCCTGTTCATCTTCAAAAGAAGTTGGTTTTCAAAATTGCGAGAATTCAGTCTCGCTCTTCTTGGGCTGAAGACTAGTCCTGCGATGCTAAATATCCTTTCACAGACCGCTGAGGCAGGTAGGTGTGTTCAGCGTCACAGACAGCTTGCGCACAGCTGCGAAGGATTTCCCTAATGCGACTGAATGTATCATCAGGAACCTCTACTACTAATGACTTATTCATGTAAATACATCCACTCACATTATCTCCCTGGGGAATACAATTCTTCTTCTTTTCGACCTGTTTCGTGACTTCATGTGTCCACATGGATTAAAGTGTGTCAGCAGCCCCATAACCCAATCCAGCGTGTTTGATCTTCCCAACATCCTGTGGCTTTGTGATGCTCGCCATAATTAAAGTCAGATGGAGGCCATTTCGTAATCCAGCCTGTGGGATGGGCTCTCAACTGTTTGCCAGCAGTGGAGCCCCATGAAATATCGTCTTACAAACCGCACTCAGGTGGCAACATTAAGAGGCAGCTGGAAGAGCTATCTGACTGTTTACTTTCTGTCTGTTTGGCCCACTCTTCCCATGCAGTCATGACTGTTGGGTAATGATCAAATTTTATTTTGGATTACCTCTGAAAGTTATCAAAGCACATGTTCAGCCTGGGGTCAAAAGTTCTCCAGAGATTTGTTGAATGCACTTTGGCTCAGCAGCTGATCTCATCTAAAGCAGTAGTGCACCTCTAGGCACAAAGTTTAACTTTTTATTTCCACCCAATCACTTCAGCAGGAATGTTCATTGATGAGATTTTTCATCTCTGATCTCAGTCAAATAATGAATTTGGAAACTTCGGTTCTTAGCACTCAGTGGCCCACGGTGGTGCGCAGCGACCGGTTGGAGTTTGGCTCGGAAAGGGAAAGTGGCTCGCTGCTCCGGCCGTGTCAGCGAGACAGAACCCTCCGCCCAGACTTCACCCATTCGTTGCTGGTTTGGGTCTGCACAATTGTTGTCGATAAGAAAAATAACACAATAACACCTGGTTGCTGCATGTCTATGGCTTCTTGTTTGTTTAAAATCAAACAAATTCACAGGATTAGAAATAAATTACACTAAATTTCTAGAGCAGCAACAGTAATGTTTACAACAACATTAAATATTGTAATACATGTCATTAAAATCAATAACATTTCTGAGTAAAATTTGTAAAGAATGAAGAACACAGATGTCCGTCAGATAAGTCATTCCTCCTGTCATCTTGTCCTCTCTCCTCTTGTCTTCTGTCCTCCGTCCTCCTGTCATCTGTCCTCTCTCCTCCTGTCATCTTGTCTTCTGTCCTCCGTCCTCCTGTCATCTGTCCTCTCGCCTCCTGTCTTCTGTCCTCCTGTCATCTGTCCTCCGTCCTCCTGTCATCTGTCCTCCGTCCTCCTGTCATCTGTCCTCAGGTCTTCTGTCCTCCTGTCTTCTGTCCTCTCTCCTCTTGTCTTCTGTCCTCCGTCCTCCTGTCATCTGTCCTCTCTCCTCCTGTCCTCTCTCCTCCTGTCATCTTGTCCTCTCTCCTCCTGTCATCTTGTCCTCTCTCCTCCTGTCCTCTCTAGGGTTGGGTACCGAAACTCGGTGGCAACATGGCACCGGTTCCTATACGTCCGGTATCTACCGGACCGAAACGTAACGCAGATTTCGGTGCCTCCTTTCGGTGCCTGAGCCGATTGAAATACTTTTGACACTACTCTGATGACTCCGTCCTGGCAGCAGGACTCGGTCCTCCGCTCCTCACTCATAGTATTATTACAACGGGGTACTTCGCGCTGTCGCTCATAAGCACAACAACACAGGCACGCCAAAGCTTCTTCTTCTCCTCCTTTGAGACCAACTGGCGGTTGGTAAACGACGAATTGGCGCATTACCGCCACCAACTGGTAAAATAAAATAAGTCATGAGTCACGTGTCGTATTTTGCCAGAGAAGGAAAATATGCTCATATTTCTGCAAAATAATTGCTGAAGTTTGAAGCTGCAGTGTGTGTACAGAGTGTGTTTTGTATTTATTTATATTTATTTAAGTATACTGTAAACTGTTAACAGTTAACATATTGTTCATAGTTAAAGTTTGAAGCTGTAGTTTGAAGCCAAATGTTTTGTATTTATTTATATTGATAGTATACTTTAAACAGTTAATATATTGTTCAATTTGAAGAAAAAAAGTATCTGTTCAGACACCGTTTAGGCACCGGTATCGTTTTAAAAGTATTGTTTTAGCACCGGTATCGGAAAAAACCCAAACGATACCCATCCCTAGTCCTATCTCCTCCTGTCATCTTGTCCTCCTGTCCTCTCTCCTCCTGTCATCTTGTCCTCCTGTCATCTTGTCCTCCTGTCATCTTGTCCTCCTGTCCTATCTCCTCCTGTCATCTTGTCCTCCTGTCCTATCTCCTCCTGTCATCTTGTCCTCTCTCCTCCTGTCCTCTCTCCTCCTGTCATCGTGTCCTCTCTCCTCCTGTCCTCTCTCCTGTGCTCTCTCCTCCTGTCATCTTGTCCTCTCTCCTCCTGTCCTCTCTCCTCCTGTCCTCTCTCCTCCTGTGCGCTCTCCTCCTGTCATCTTGTCCTCTCCTCCTGTCCTCTCTCATCTTGTCCTCTCTCCTCCTGTCCTCTCTCCTCCTGTCATCTTGTACTCTCTCCTCCTGTCATCTTGTCATCTCTCCTCTCTCCTCCTGTCATCTTGTCCTCTCTCCTCCTGTCATCTTGTCCTCTCTCCTCCTGTCATCTTGTCCTCTCTCCTCCTGTCATCTTGTCCTCTCTCCTCCTGTCATCTTGTACTCTGTCCTCCTGTCATCTTGTCATCTGTCCTCCTGTGCTCTCTCCTCCTGTGCTCTCTCCTCCTGTCATCTTGTCCTCTCTCCTCCTGTCTTCTGTCCTCCGTCCTCCTGTCCTCTCTCCTCCTGTCTTCTGTCCTCCTGCCTGCTTTGTCTCAGCCAGCAGAAAAGTTTACAAAAGAAGATCTTTTGGCCGATCGTAAATTCTGTGCATGTGTAAACATAGCGGGATGAGAGACTGAGGACAGAGCTGATTGAACTAGGTTGCACCTGTGTTTACATGTTCATGCATGTGTGTGTGTGTGTGTGTGTGTGTGTGTGTGTGTGTGTGTTTGTGCCTATGTGTGTGTTTAATACCAGGTTTTGGAACACACCCCTACCTTTAGATACTGTAAAAACATGGAAGGCTCTCGCTGCAGCCAGTGTCCGTTCTGGACTGCTGTAGAAACAAGGGGGTGCAAGATGGCAGACTCTGTGGAATACAACACGATTCTTAGTTTCGGATGATTATACACTAATTAAAACATAGTTATGAATATTATATTCCATTGCTGCCAATGAACCCCTTAAATGTCACACACTGTTCCTTTAAAAGATTTCAGTTTGAGAATCTCTCTTTCCGGACATGTTTATGGGAGAGCAAGGATTATTTTAAGCATGATGGCATCCACTTCCTGGGGGCGACTGTTGCTCAGTGGTAGAGCAGGGTCGTTGCTCAATCAGAGGATTGATGGTTTGATTCCCGGCTCTGCTAGTCCATGTCGATGTGTAATTGGGCAAGACCCCAAATTTCTCCCACGGGCTGTTCCTGCGGTGTGTGTATGGATATGAATGTTAGATAGTCCTGATGGGCAGGACTTGCATGGTAGCCCCTGCCATCAGTGTATGAATGGGTGAATGATGACATGGAGTGTTAAAGCGCTTTGAGTGGTCGGAAGACTAGAAAAGAGAGATACAAGTACAGTCCATTTGCCATCTACTTCAATTGTCGGGGAGCACAGCTGCTTTCTTTGAAACATGAACCACACCATCTTACACCACCTGGACAACCAGCCTGCTGCTGACCAGGCTCATTGGGAACTACCTCTCATAGTTCCCCAAGCACCTCATACAGCACGCCGAAGCATCGTAGCTCCACTGATGGACCAGCTCCTCTTATTGAAGCCTCCCAACCAAACAACATTTTTTCATCCTCCTAAAAGGTAAAAGACGCACAGGGGTACAGCAACCATATTTTTTTAACTTCCTTCGCTCCTGTCGTAGTTCTTGTGACTGCTAAAGGGCTTTGTGAATTGAATATAAACATATGATGTTTTGGAGCACTTGCTTAAGTGTCTGATGCTGTTCTATGCTGGAGGACAGTCTTGTTTTCTCACTTAAATGACAGCAGCCATCTCAGAGGGGAGGAGGTGGAGCAGGAAGGGAAGTTTGAAGTTAGAACAAGCTGATCTGCTGTAATGTCCATGCCATCAGGTATTTATAGCCACCAGACGGCTGAGCAATGCTGCCTGGCAGACAAAAAAAAACAAAAAAAACTTTCAGAAGACTCTCCCGAAGGACCCCGGGAATAGTGCCCCCCAAATCCCCCTCTCATCTGCTCCTGGAGCCTCTGAGAGTATGAAAACCCTCCCAGCGTAAAATAGAAGATTAAAGAGGACCAAGGAGCCGGCTTCAGGTTTCGGCCTGACAGCCCTCTTGTGTAGAAATAGGCCCTGAGAGTGGCGACAAAGCCCGGGCCACCAACCTGTCCCTGCTGCCAAGCTCTGCATTCCAGCTGCGTATTTTTAGTGCTGGCATTTAAACTTGGCAACACGTTACATACCCATACCATCTGCACTATTTCCTGTTCCTGTGAAAGATGGGGCGTTTGGAAGCACACATCACCACCCATTATAAAAAGTGCAGCTAAAAAAGGGAATATAAGTACTCAGTGAAAGTTACTTTCCCATACAATTATAAAAGCAAGTATTGAATTTCAACCTGGTATGCTGTCAAATACACTGTCAGCCGAACGTTTTATTTAAAATGGCACAGGCCTTCATCAGGCATCAACCTCACAACATGAAACATCTTATAGAGCCACAGGCTGCAAACACCCTATAAGGGAGTCAGACTGCAGAGAGTACACCATTGAATTAAAAAAAGACACCCTTTTAAGCCCGGGAGTGGTTCCGGTTCCGAGGTTTCCGAATAGACTTATTGTCAAGAAATATGAAAATTGGTCCATACATGTAAAATATCGAGAAAAAAAAAATAGTCCGGGCAAAATCACAATGCAAGTCATTTTACGCAATTATACACAAACAAATTCAATACACTAGAAGATTTATCACAATATCAGGATTTTTGGCCCAAAAATCCGCCAGCTATGCACCCGAAATTCATCTTTCATCACAAATCCGGCTTCGACCAAGGCTGAAGGATACATCATTTCGCATGAGCGCTCGAAATGGCGTAGAACCAGCATGTCCAAACTGACCTCCGACAAAGCATTCAAAACTTACAGCACAAAGCCCAAGAAACCTCACACTGCTCTGCAGAAATAAAATAGAAAATCTCCATACCTTTCGGCGATTTTTGTCCGGAAAAAAACCAGTCAATCCATTGAAAGTTGGTACTGCTCTGTCCTCCATTTCCTCCTCCGTGTGCCTGCATTGGAATGAATGCGCTGAGATGTTCCATGTGGAAACGAGGCGGATCTTTCGACTGGACCAACTTATTTTTCGCATGGGGTTCGAGCCCACTTTATCAAGATTTTTACTGACTAATTGCCCTTAACGTTCCAAATAACACCCCTGACGGTTTCAATGGACTATTCCCAACCTAACAACGTATCATACGACTAAATCCACCAATCACAGGCCTTAAAAATCCCACATAGACACTGAGTCACAGCAGATTTTTTTCAAGGATGAGACATATGTCATCTGGAAATAACTGAACATGACTGAAAATTATTGCAAACTGCTTTATTACGATGTATTGAACACTCTTGGTGATAAAGCAAGTGAATATATAGTTAATATGTAGTTATATAGTATATAAAATTAGAATAGAGCAGCGCAAAATCTGGTTCCGAAAATCTGAATTTTGCTTGAAATTCTGGACTCAGACCTCATTTTATGCTGGCCTGCTAAGTAAAATTAGCTTGGACAGACCACAAACATGTTGTGCTATGACTGTGGAGTGATTTTAGGGTTCATTAGGCATTATTTAAAAAAAGAAAGTTCAATACAGGTGCTTATTTTCAGGCGAACATGAAACCTTTTCAATTTGAGCTGTGCCATAAGTGTATCAGTTATTAACCAGCAACATATACACAATATTTACACAATTGAACACATCTCACAAGTGTTACCTGTATTCTGGCATCAAAATTATTAAAATAGACCTTGTAGTTAGAGCTGGGGACTCTCTTGAGTATGGGAATGCAGTTTTCGAGCAGAGGCCTAAAAAATAGGGCTAGGCGGCATAGGATGCAATATATATATATATATATACACATATTTGCATATACAAATAAATGCTTGTTTGTTGAAATAGGACCCAGGGATTAAAGGAATAATTGAATAAATTACAATTAAATTACTAATTACTAATTTATTTTTGATCATATCACACTGATCCTGATCAAACAAATCATCAGGTCAATACAATACTAATACTTGCAGACAAATGCAAATGAAATCGTGGAAATAATTGTTTTCAAGGATTTATCTATTAGATCAACTCACATTCAATAATATGTGTAGGATCTATTGATGTAAAGTTATCAAGATATCAAAGAACAATGTCTGTTAGTGTAAACAATACTCATATAGAACCACTGAATAGAAGGAACATCACACCTTTCAGTGTATTCAATGTCAGTCATTTATTATTATTGCCTTCATACGATTCAAAGGTAATCCTCAATAACTTAATTTGATCTCATTGATAGAAGTCTATCAGTACTACAACAACAGGCAGAGGACTCTTAAGCAGACTCGGGCGACTGTGTTTCAGAAGATAGAGCGGGTCGTCCCTCAATCCTTGATCTCGTCCACGTTGATGTGTCCTTGAGCAAGTCACTTAACCCCAAAAGGCCATCAGGGTGTGTATGGGTGTGAATGCTTAGTTAGTCCTGATGAACAGATGGCACCTTGCATGGTAGCCCCCACACATGGGTGCGAATGGGTGAATGACATGTAGTGTAAAAGCGCTTTGAGTGGTCAGAAGACTTGAAAGGTGCTATACAAGAATGCGTCTAGTTACCATTTACTCAGGAGGGAGGCCAGTAGTTATAAGACACTTTACTGAATCAAGGTTTGGTGCAGGTGATCAGTCAGGATAAGGCAAATGTACATATTAGCACAGCCATAGTTTCAACTGATTTCATCATTACACTGCATTTATGAAAAAGACACAATTGTATTGATGGTAAACAAGTCAAATTGAAATAAATATACAGTAAACTGCAACCACACTTTGATCCTTTGTCGCCCCCAGACTCTCTTAATAATCACACTGTTCTGTGAGATTCTGAGTTAGGAAAAAGGTTATGCACATTGTATAACACTGTCTACAACAAACTCATAATTAATCGTGCCTTGTTATAAATTTGGCAAACTTAGGATGTGTTGACTGATTTATTTTAGTGCAATAAACATGCTCAACTTCTCTTGGCTTGTTAAGGTACCACTGCAGACAAATGAGATGCTCAGATGTTACTACTGAAACCACCTGCCCTCCATCACGGAGGGAGAGGACATTCTAGATGGCTTCATCTCTATACATTTGACTTGAAAATCGTTTTTTTTTGCTGTTGCGCAAAACAAATCTTCCATCACAGTTTCATCTTATAGTAAGTACACCACTCATGATTCTATTAATGTTACTGGGAAATAAAAACTCCAGCTTGGTCATACCAGTTCACCAGATCGCCAATTTTGGGTAACCCAATTAGCGCCAGACTAAATTCAAGTCGCTTCATGCTACAGGCCCCAGATTACGGTTGCTCAAAGCATGGTGGACGTTGCTGCCCCTGGTGGTCGATACACCTGTGATTTTGAATTGAACTGTGGGATCTGTTGTAGTAAAATGCACCTGCTGTGTCACCAAATCAACCAGGTGTGAAGTGTTAAAGGTGCCCTGTGGAGCCATCAGACTACTGGACTGCTGGAAACTGGGACATTTTAAAAGGCAGGATGCTGTGGACCTATCAGCAGTAGACGCTCACCAGGCCGAACCCACAAATCCCCCCAGTCAGAAATAGACATTTATGGGTTGACACTTAAACAATCCTCCCAGGAGGAGAGGACACAATGTCACACAAACACAACCACACAAAATACTGGAAAAAACTAAACACGGGCTAAGAAACAGGGCCAAGGGCGTAACATGTCTATGTTGTAAATGCATTTCCATCCACATAAAACACGTTCAAACCCTCATTTTCTTAAACGTTTGAAACCCTAAACACATCCATGTTAACTAGTGATCAGTTGTCTTCTCTCCTGCCACGTTTAGATCAGTGGAAAAGTGTCAGGAATGTGTCACCATGTGCACCATGTTGTGCACCATGTTGTGCACCATGCTTGACAACATTTCCTTTTCGGACATGATGTGAATCATAATGGAATATATTATCATGATTGTCTTTTTACAGGCAGAGATCTTTAGAAAGGCTGATTTTGAATGAACCACAACAAATCATCAGTCTGCAGAAGTTGATGGCGGTTGGCTCTGATTCATTGTGCCTCACAGCGCTGCGCTGAGACCTTTATTTATATACTTTTTACTGGTAATGGTATATGATATGATAACAAGCAGCGGGAGGTCGCTGACTGTTGAGCCCACATCTTCACAGAGACCTGGATCCAACGTGGTCCAGGATCAAGCTGAACTTGATTGGACATGAGGACAGAGAGCAGGACTCTGGTGGACCAGAGGAGGACTCTGTTTACACCCTGATGCTTGCTGCTCAAACACAGTCACAGTTGATGGATGTTGATGTTTTTAATGTGAAGATGACCATTTTATCTGTTTCTGTTGCTGCTGTTTACATTCCTGATGACGTTAAATGGTAAATGGACTGTACTCGTATTGCACTTTTCTAGTCTTCTGACCACTCAAAGCGCTTTAACACTACATGTCATCATTCACCCATTCACACCCATTCATACAATGATGGCAGGGGTTATTATGCAAGGTGCCACCTGCCCATCAGAACTATCTCATCATTCATACCCATTCACACACCGCAGGCACAGCTACGGAAGCAATTTTGGGGTTAAGTGTCTTGCCCAAGGACACATCAACATGGACTAGCGGAGGCGGGGATTGAACTGCCGAGCCTCTGATGGGACGACCCTGAGCCACTGAGCCTCTCTGTCCCACTGTAACTGAGTCCTCATGATGTAAATCCAAAAAATGCAATATAGGAATGTACTGCTGTTTTTGTTTGGTTTAAACTATGCAAAATAGTGTTTACTACTTCCACCCTCTTTTCACTGATGCATTTAGTGTCTGGTCCTCAATGCTGCATTGGCCGGTGTTTTGACGGTAACTGTTATTCATGCTCCTGCAACATGACAGTGGAACGCAGTGACACCTATCATGATATGTCAGCCATCTCACAAATGTAATCCGATTCTGACCTGCTCTGCCCCCGGGAAGGAGACCACTCATGTCGCTGCACTCAGAACTCCAGAAACGGATCTGACCGACTCCCATCTCTCAACTACAGACTTCTTTGAAGTATTTGTTACCATCACCTAAAGACCACTTGTTTTACGAGAGCAAAATAGCAACAGACAGAGAAAGCTGGGATCGGAAGTGAGGAAAAGTAAAACATCTCTCTGAATAGTTTAAAATGCAAACCACTAAAGGAGGAATATTTTTCTTTACATTTAATACTACAAAAAAACTGCCGGGGCAGATCACACAGAGACACGTTGCGAGAGGCATATCGGCTTCAAAAAACGCCTTGGCAAAGCAAGCCAGGAACAACTGGAGCGGGGCTGTGTGTGCGACCGATCATATGTGATTAACGGAAAATGGATTATGCGCTCACTGTAGCCTACATGGAATTATCACGACATAGGATATGAATTTCCCCTTCCTCCTCACATACTCCGTTGCTCAGCTAACTAGCTACATCTAAACATCTAAACAGGAAGGCAGTGGTGAAGTAGTAAGCCCGCTTCTTCCACGATGTGATTGGCTGCCTGGGCCTCAGGTTTTCTTAGAAACAAGTACGGGGGCCTCAACCCAAAAGGTTGGGAACCATGCCCTAGAGCTGTTGATACAGGTCACTGCATCATAACATTAAGGAAACATTCATTTGGCCAATCAGTATTTTCTTTCGGAGCACCACATGTCCAGAACACAATATGTACTGATTTTATACACTTATCCACCTCCAGGATAATACTTCTTCCAGAAAGAAACAATAATGCCAGTTGGTGTATTTGAAGTCTTTCTGCAGTCAGACTTGTCCTTCTTAGATGTCTTTTGATTTATACTGTATCATTTCTTTCTTCTGTCCTTTATTTATGATAATCTCTGTATGCACAGTATAGTGCACATTGAGTTTACCTGTAGTGATACACGCTACATAAATACAATTGCTTTGCCTTTTGTTTGATGTTGGGTGGTTGTCCACTTTTTGTCTTTCTTGCTTCTGTACTGTACACTGTAGAGACTGGAGATACCATTGAGCCCTCTGGCTAATCTAATCATATTTAATGTGTGCCCCCCAGATTAATAAAGCAAAATAAATGCATCCAGAATAGTTTTCATGAGGCAAGGAAAGTGTATTTATATTTTAGTATCCATACACAAGGAAGTTTCAATTTCAGAAAATGTAGCAAAATGTTCAACAAATATATCACAAAATCAATCAGGAGTTGTCACTCATAAATCCAGAGCTGCCCTCGTCTTCTCTCTGTGAGGTCTGAGTCATGTAGAGCTGGACCTTCAGCCTGAACTGCACCTTGAGCACGGTGAGCTTCACCTCTGTGCAGTGTTCCATGACGCCACATAAGTAGTTCTCATGGTCACATTCTGCTGCCGCATGAAAGTGATGACAACTCATGTTGCAGAACAACAGAGACAAAAGTCAGCCAGTCTGCTCTCTTCATTAACACTGTGCAGCTGTTTAAATCTTCACTGTCCTGTTAATCCTGAGCATGTTGCCAAGCTGTAACATGTTCATCACGTGCGTTTGTCCCATGCTCCCACTCACACCTTCCTATTTCATAGTGAACATTATTATATATTGAAATAAACAAGGCCCCACGTCGGCAGCTATTGCTTAAGTATAGCGCCAATTGTTGAGTTGAATATTCCTGTTGACCTTCGTCATGGTCAGAGAGCTGTGCAGCAACAATTCCTTCTGTGATGTTCATGGCAGTGTTGTGATAATCCTCTCCAGTCACATGAATTGAAATCCAGCTCACAGGATGATGCTATGGAGTTTCCACTCTGCTCCCTCAGTCGCTGTGCGGTGATTCCAGGAGGATTGTTGTTTCCATTCCACACATCAAAACAACAAAGGATATGCTCTGTTCACAGTCACACCAACAACTTCCTGCAAAGTGAACATTGGCCTGTAAAATGAGAGAATGAAGAGTGGTTCCCGCTTGTGAACAACACTCTTTGAGTGTCACAGATTTTTGAATAAGAGCCTGATTTTCTGGCTGTCGGTCAGGTTTTGAAAGCATGTTTCCTAAAGACATCTGATTTTCCTTGACACTGAGTAATTAGTGATGATAGGCTCAACAGAGTGCTGGCATGGCCCCATTGGAGTTCATGAGCTGAGCCTCTTTCCTGCCAGCATTCTGTATTTCCCTCTATAAAACACAGTGTTACATTCATTACATTCATTAAAACAGTAACATATTTCCACTGTGCTGTCCAAGTGGATTTACAAATGAGCATTTTTACATACAGAAAGGTATAATCCACATGAAAGCACATTTCTGACTTTTAGTGCCCCAGAAAGCTGTTTTCAAGCTGCAGCTGATTAAAACAGAAAGCGACTTGTGAGTTACAATATGAAGCAGCTGTGAAATTTCAAAATACAATGCTGTTACATTTTTCAGCCCACATGAGTCACCTGTCTTTAATCCTCGACTATTGAAATATCTCTGCTAACTCAACCATCTGCTTCATATGAAAAGCCACTTCATCAAACACTTCCCACCATCCTCAAAGTAGAGGCTCACAAGGAAGCAGTGTTGTAAGCTATTCACCAACCTGCTGCTTCTTGGTATGTGAGGGCAAAATACACATGTGAGCACACACACACACACACACACACACACACACACACACACACACACACACACACACACACACTATGACGGAGTGTTTTGTACTGGCTCCAACAATCTGAGTTGTGGCCAGAGCTGCAGCAGGTAAGATCCTGCAGCAGTCAAGCTTCCATGTGGAAAATAAGTCATGCTCATAAATCATAATGCGCAGCACTGTGGGTAGGCAAAGCATTCTGACCACTGTAAATGTGTGTCTGGAAAAAGAGAATTTACTGCTGCAGTACAAATACTGCCCTCATACAAATACAGATGTTTGTTGAGGAGCCAGAGCTCCATGTTCCCAGCAGCAGTGAAGCAGCCTGTGGAAGCATCTACATGCAAAAAAGAATAATAACATTTGAGGTATTCGTGTTTTTTTTTTAGAACGTTCAATGTCAAAAAGATCAAAACAACTACAATGTGTGTTCATAGTAATGAAGGAACATGTCACCCAGTGCAACAGTTTGGCTTATTGACAACAATGTAGCTCTACGGCCCAGAGGAAGCAGACCTATCAGACATTGATACTCACACTTGACCTGTATTGGATTAATTCATCGTTGGTGTGGCTCTACATATGGGATTTGTTGACAAAATAAAAGTATAGAATATTACCAGACCTATCCTTTGAGTATACTACTTTGTTTATACTCATTGATTTTTGTTGCTGAAAGTCAAACTTAAAGAAAACACATGAACTGGCCCAGACATCAGGCCTGGTAAAGTGGGACGTGGTGCCTCTGAGCCAAACACCGGAGTGATCCCCGGGGTTTTCCTCCAAAGATGAGAAGAAGAGAGGGAGGATGAGAAGGGACGCAGATGTGGCTCTCTTTCTCTCAGACTGGTAGCATCTGCTCTCCGTGTTATCCACAGTCTAGAGATTGAGTGTCACTGACTGTCATGCTACCCTGGATACACGCTGCAGAATGTATCGTGAACCACCAACCTACTCTGTAAATCCTCAAACACTTTCTCACACAAACCAAGGCATTTGACATCGTACCTCAATACGTCACATGCATCCATCAGAACTGTGAGGAGGTAAAGACATCTGCTCCATCTTATTTTGTATCTTATTATTATTTATTATGGTAGCATTACTGTACTTACAGGTTAATTATTCAGATCTGAGGACATGGTGACCCTTGTTTAAAACAGCTTCAAGCAATTAGATATAATCTAAGACTAATTGTTAAAATCACTTAATTAAGTATGTTTTCGCTCCAATTAGTGGCAGAGGAGTTGTGTGGGTCCTCCATATGATTGTAAGTTTATGATTTAGTCTACAGCAGGCATTGGAAATAAATATTGAAATTTAGAATATAAATCAGGCAAAGAATAAAAACAAGGTCATTCTCCTCCATCAAAACCAGATGGAGAGTATTCATCCAACAACAGGTGGCTGCAAAGTTAGCACAAGTCTGACGTATTAACAACACACTGAAACTTCTCGGATTCTACACTCTTGCTAATACAGCGGCCGTTGAGCTGGTTAGAGAGCTCCTATTGCATCCCCCTAGTTGGGGGTGCTTGTTTATGAGCGTGTCAGGATGATGGACAGTCACCCCAACAACATCAAATAAAAGTGTTGGGTTTCAAAGGCTCTGTCGGGATGCCAGGCTCTTATGTGGGCATCCCTTTGAAGCCCATATCTGGTGTACTGGATATGGAAACAATACCAGGTAAATATAGAGGCCGTACAGCAGGTATTACAGAGCACCAACCTTTTTGTGTGAGAATCTGATCCTGAGTCAGGGCTTTTCGAGAAACATCTCGAGAACATATTCATTTAGCTGTCATAAAGCCCATTTAATGATTTTTTAGCATATGAATTTTGATCTTAGTGATCTTATGTTCACTGTACACCAGGGCATACGTGGTGGCAGAGGGACCTCTGATTACAAGACATTCTTACACATGTTTACATCATATGGAAAGTTAGAACTAGTGTTACTCTGAAAGGATACGTCTTTGGATGCTCTCCAGAAACAAACACTGACACTTTTAAATGCAGGAAACAAATTACATTTACTGTCATTGCTGCAGCAATGCTGTTTTTACTTTACTTGTATTGAATTCTGCTGTTACCCAAGGATGTTTTATTATATGTAAGTATTGTACTTTGCTCAATTTTGAGTTGCATCAGATACAGAGTCAAGCCAAAAGTAAAAAGTCAAGTTGAACAGTGTGAAGATGGAAAAAAAGAAAAGAAGCCAACAGCAGCTACGGCAGAGAAGAAGCTGCTGGTGTCTCTGTGGCTGTAGAGGAGCAGAGCTCCAGAGCTCCATGACAGACTGGTTACAGTGGGACAGAGAGGCTGAGTGGACTGGTTACAGTGGGACAGAGAGGCTGAGTGGACTGGTTACAGTGGGACAGAGATGCTGAGTGGACTGGTTACAGTGGGACAGAGATGCTGAGTGGACTGGTTACAGCGGGACAGAGAGGCTGAGTTGACTGGTTATAGTGGGACAGAGAGGCCGAGTGGACTGGTTACAGCGGGACAGAGAGGCTGAGTGGACTGGTTATAGTGGGACAGAGAGGCCGAGTGGACTGGTTACAGCGGGACAGAGATGCTGAGTGGACTGGTTACAGCGGGACAGAGAGGCTGAGTGGACTGGTTACAGCGGGACAGAGATGCTGAGTGGACTGGTTACAGTGGGACAGAGAGGCTGAGTGGACTGGTTACAGTGGGACAGAGATGCTGAGTGGACTGGTTACAGCGGGACAGAGAGGCTGAGTGGACTGGTTATAGTGGGACAGAGAGGCAGAGTGGACTGGTTACAGTGGGACAGAGAGGCTGAGTGGACTGGTTACAGTGGGACAGAGAGGCTGAGTGGACTGGTTATAGTGGGTCAGAGAGGGATTTAAGGATTGAGGGATTATTTATTGTCATTATGCAACACAGTGATGCACAACACAATTCATTTGAAGTCCATTTGTAACAGAAAAAAACGCATGACAAAAAAAACACAAACAGTAGTACATTCCTGTAGTGCAGCTAATATGGCTGACATCTTCACATTAAAAACTCAACATGAGGAAAACATTGTCCATCAACTCTGACTGTGTTTGAGCACCAAGCATTATGATGTAGACACAAAGTCCTCTTTCTCTGGTCCACCAGAGTCCTGCTCTCTGTCCTGAGGTGCACCTTCAAGTTCAGCTTGATCCGGGATGATCGATGGAGCTAGCTCTCTCTAAGATGTGTGACAGTCACTGACCTTCCGCTGTTTTCATTCATTTTAATTTTCTACATCAAACAGCCAGGAGCATACTGGGTAGTGGTAGCCTCAGGTCCTATAGCTGGGTTAGCTTAGCTTCCATCTCGGCTCTCCTCCCTCTCCTCCCTGGGGCAGTTTGGTGGCATTTGGTCCGGCAGGTCTGGCTGGTTGATTGGCCGTTAGCATACACGTGCTATCTGTATGCTATGGCATGCTATGTAACCAATCCCAACTCGTCAAATACTGAAGGTTGGTCAGTGCCCTTGTTGTGGTTTTTTTGACGTTGAAAAAAAAATGGTTTCTTCTTCTTCTCTGGCCACCCGTCACAGCGACCGGCTCTTGTCTTATCCGTCTGTTAGAAATCTTGCCCTACTTGTTTATCTACGCCATCCCCTCTATCTTCACGGCTGCTATACCAGACCCCCTGTCTCAGTGACGTGAATAACATATGACAATGATACAGGCCATTATCACAGTATGAATGTGAATATACGTGGATTTCGAATTATGGATATGATTGATTTTACACAAATATACTTCAAGACACAAATACATTTTCTCCCACATTCCCCCCTTGAGTGACTCACGTCACTCATACGAGAAAAATGTTATTGGACCTCATGGTCTTGAGGTCCATGTACTTTACGCTTTTGTTTCTTCTATGTTTTCATAAAGAGTTAATGTAACATGTTATGTAACACATATTCTGGTACAAAACAACATTTTTAAGAAGTGATTAGGACCAGACACTGGGGCACCAACCTCCCTCCTAAAAGTATCAAAACATTTCCGTATATGGAGCTATGTCCTGCCATTAGGGCAAGTGACCAAAACATGCCCTAATTAGGGGTCCAGAAGGGCTCTGCTTTTCAAGTCAACAGACTGGTTTGAATGATGCAACACAGCAGAAGAGGCGTGCATTTAGACTGTAAAAGTGGTCTGAGGACAGTAAGATTTTGAATCTGTTTCGATATGCCAAGTTCGTGTGAGGTTAACGAATATGCATTAAACGATTCCCGCTGGTTTGCAACTCCAGTTCGTCGTCTCTTCTCGTCATTTTCGCCACAACATAATTGGCGCCCAACGTGTGTTCGAGTCGAGGCCGAGGCACCTCCACTTCTTCAGCCAACCGACAGCCACGCTACAGGCGCCGTATCAGGTAGGAGATTTTCATATCTCACCATAGATTTATTTCTGCATAGCGTGGTTCTCGCTTGTGTGATAGAGAGGGAGTGTCTGGGGTCCGCTCTTTGGCGGAGGAGGAGAGCGGCAGACTGGTGTTTGCTGGTTAAAATACTAAAAGTTGATGTGTTGAAATGATTCAATTTGATATCCAGCTGTAAGAAGAGAGCTCTCGTGTAGGACAGACGTACGCAGCACCGTGTTGGCGTGACGCCTGGTTGTGGCCGGAAAAGCTCAAACGCTGGCTCTTTTAGATTGGGTTTAGGTTGAAACGACACAAGTTATATCAAAAAGAACATGATAAATTGCCCCAACAGCATCAGAGATCAACGCACTCGGTATATCTCTAGAGTTTGTTTGGAATGTGTCGGGATGTCAATATATGCTTGTTACATACATAGTGACCGTGAAAAATAAACTTCAGTTTTCACAGGACGTTATAGTTTTAGACAACAAAACCACTTAGTTAGGTTTAGGAATAGAGCATTGTTGACAATAAGGATTAACAGCTGATGTGACACAATTTTACTTTCACACAAGACAGACATCGGGGTATGACACTCCATATAAAAGCTGCTCATTATTTCACTGTAACTGTGTATTAGCGCTGATCTTTGTGACATGTATTTGTATAGAATGTGCCTAATTTTCCACCAAATATCTGCATATTACCAAACTTAAATATGTGCAAATGGTACAGGAGCACCAATACGCTATTTGATCGACAGCACAGTTAAAGTTACCACAAAATGAGCCTAAAATGCCTATCCAAGGCGTACCCAAAGTAAATTGAAAGCTGTTTTTGAACCATTTGGAGTACATGTATGGTTTTCCTCTCTTTTAAAACATAACACTCTGAAGATTTTTCCCAAACAGTCAGAATGACTGTAAGTTCTACTGGCATTGAGTAATAGAAGTTTGAGCACACTGAAGTAGAAGGTTTTTATTTCTGCCTGAATATTTTTTGCAAACAGATGCTAACAGATGCTAGACTATGCAGGGAGCAGACTTCCGTGTTGTGGCTCTAAATCTACCCACTGAAGCTGTATATCGTCATTTTTGAAATTTCATTGGCTATACGAAGCGTCAGTCATCAGAACGATCGGTTGCAATTGGCTCGAGCTTTACAGGAAAGAAGAGGGGCAGGCACTTTCACAACGCGAACTTTCGTTAGCTGTAGGCTTCGGACAGGACATGGAAGCTCCTAATGAGTCAAGTGAAGTGTCAATCGAAAGGTCAGAGTGCAGCCGCCATTTCAGACCCAGAGACCATCAGTGTTTACAGTCAAACTGGAGTTACGTTCGAAAATACATAAATAATTGGGCATATCTGTCGGCTAATTTGAAATGATGCTACAGCAGTCCGTGGGTATTTATGGACGCAATAATGTGTTTTGGACTAAATATTTTACTGGATTGGATCGTCTGGACCTTTGCCAATGTAACAAGACCGTTTTTGTCTGAATATTATCGATGGGTGGATTACTATGAGGCTTCATTGGTGAGTTGCCTCGATTTTGTAATTGTTTGTTTGTTTGTTGGTTGTTGGTCTGACAGAGGCGTTGATTGTACCTGCTGTTATGATTGTATCTTGAAATGGTTTGCATCAATCGAATCACAAAAATCTTAGCTTTCCAAAGAGATGTCTCATCAGTACCTACCGATACATAGCAGTTGTGTGCATAACACAGATGTACACTTGACACTCCAAAAGCCCGTGGGCGGGCCGTTAGAGTGTTAACAGGTTATTAAAGTCACATTTCAACCTTTGTGGGTGCTGTTGGGGTTCTGGCGCCACCTCCTGGCTGGTTGAGTCCCTCACATGGGCCTCCCCTCCTCACAAATGACCTGGGGTCTGATCCTTGCCCCCTGGAGATGACCACACCTCCACCTTCGGTCCACCGCGGAGGTGAACCTTTCATTGGCCGACAAGCCGTCTCCTGCTGTGCGCAGAGACCCGCTTATAAGCGGCAACGCAGCCCAAAATCGCTCTCTTCGCTCTGGACTTCCGTCTGGTCTCTAAGAAGAATCACCAGAGGACCCGATCGACCTCAACCCCCACTCATCTCAGCACGCACGTGCCATTTCGCTGGACGAAATCGACCACGTCTATTCTGAGTTTAAGGCCTTGGCCCGCGGAAAGCATCCTTCCTCCCACGCGCCACTCCCCACCTTCGTGTACACGCTACGGTACTAGGGAGACCAAACAATCTTCCTTCACCGACCATTACCGGGAGATACGAACCGACACGTGTCTCAGCCGACGTTGGAAACCACAGGCCCTCCTCTCTGCAGCGAGCCGGGCCGAAACAGCAGCCGCTCACCAGCGACGCCGAAACAGCAGCCGCTCACCAGCGACGCCGAAACAGCAGCAGCCTCACGCTTTTCTTTTCCTCCGGGAGGAGGAAAAACCATTCATCGACAAACACTCTACAACCTTGCCACGAAGCATCTCATAGTAAGAGTCACGGTGTCTGGGCGTAGTTTAGCTTAAATTAACTTAAGTTTAATTCAGGCCATTCAGTTATATGTTATTATTCCCGTGTTTTTGTCGTGTTAAAGTCATTGTTTTCGTTTTGCTGAGAGATTGCGCAATCGTCGACGGAGCTCCGAGGCCCGTCGTACTGTGCGTTTCCTGTTTGACTGTTTTCTTTTGGGATTATTTGATTTCATCTTTGTTCTTGCTCTGTTTCCTTGAATCGATTCTGTGAGTGAAGTGTGGAAACGCGACTATCGGGCATAAGTGTCGTCAGTTCGCGAAGCGACAACGGCAACTTGTGTGAGATACGATCGGCGATCCTCATTTTCACTACGACGCGACATCGCACACAGAAACTCTGATTCCTCTCTCTGCCCTTTTATTCCTCTTGTTTTCCGTAACTTGCACAGACATAGAGCTCCGGATTGTGGGTGAAACTCTCACCTATTGTTCTAACACACGTGTGCGCCGACACACGCAACTGGTGGTAGGTTTTAGCTATAGCTCTTTAAGGCCCCTCCCTGTTTGTCTGCGTCACTCGACGCCGCCATCTTTGTAGTCTTTAGCGATAGCTTTAAGACCCACCTTCCTTTCCACACACAGACCCACACACACACACACGTACTTGTATTACATACATCATCACCCATTTTATTCATTTGTTTAGATATTAGGCACATAAAATTGTATGATAGCATTGTTGGTTGTGATATTAATTGATCTGATCACTTATTATTTCGATTTAATAAATTCTGTTATATTTTAAAGAGCAGTCGTTTGTGATTACTTGTGCATATTTGTGTAATAAGATCTGTATGTAGTAGTCTTGTGTACGAACTTAACCCTTCACTGTCACTTCGAATGTGTAGTCGCACCAGACTATTGACATTACGAGTGGCCACTAATTATGAGACTTAGTTTATCGTTTGGTTATTAGTCCCTGTTTACAGGGTGGTGCCCCGTTGTTATTAATAATCATTAATAATTGTTACTTACATTAATAATTCTATTGATGTCAAGAATTCAGTTTCTTAAATGCTGATAACCCAAACACGCCCCTCTACGTTCCCAACAGTGCTTTGAAGGTTTCAGGTTTTTTTAGTCTTTTGTGTAGGTTTATGGGCTGCAAAAGCAACATGTTTATGATTTAAAAAAATGTAGAGTAGCTGTCAGATGTTAGTTTTCCCTCTCAAAAACTTGAGATGTCAAGGTTTTTGGTAGATGTTCCTTTTGTAGTTGTGTTTCATGTTTCCAGTCTGTTTTGAATACAGATAAGTGCTAAGTATTGTCATTTGGTGCTAAACAAACATGTAAGACTCAAAGGCTCCAGTAGACTGTGTAACAATAATTGTCTTGCAGGTTCATCTCATGTCAAACTGTGTGAGATGAGTCAAATCTGTCTCAAACAGGATGATATCAGTTGTGGGGCATGTTAGATTGATTGGTGAAAACCTGGTGGGCAATGTGATATCTGTGTATTGTGACCTTCAATTTATTAGTAGAGAATTCAAGGACGGACACACCAGAGTACAAATGAAGAAACAAAGGAGGAATATCTTGAGGAAAATATATACGTGTAGTTTGAGCAGCGATCTTCTCTGCTTAGATGAACTGAGCGGGGTTTTATCAGCCTGTTGCAGAGACACAGACTCTCCCCTCAGCTGAAACAGGATCCCAGTCCTTAACCAGGCAGGAAGTAAAGACGCTCTGAGGTTGCTGCTTCAACACCACAATCCCTCCAGTCGGCTGGTCCAGGATCAGCGGTGTCACACCTTTTCGCTTTGGGTGCTCGTGGAGAAAGTCCTGAGCACTCCAGCAGGGCCAGTTGGATTCCCTTCATTCAATAACAATGTATGTGTAAAACCTTCAGTTCTTCCAAAGCACTGACAACTCCTGTGTTTGGTCAGTAAGCAACTGAAAACATGCAGCTGGACAGAAAGTTTTTACAACTCTGCATTCACATCAGTATTGTTCTGTTATAGCAAGGATGACATTCATGTTATCTGCTGTAGCACAACAATAGTTCAACCACAACACAGCACACTGACAATCCAGGATATCAACAAAATGCTTGGCACAGATAAAAAGAAAAAAAGTGAAGTGACATGAAGTGGACTTCCGCCTGGTTTCATTTAAGCCCCCTGTCCTCAGCCCGATCATGTTACACGCGCTCCACGGCTGTGATGAAGTATCGGTATTGCGGTTTTACATAACGTGGCGCGACACGTCATGTGTTGCAATCCATGCGCTTAAGCCATGGCCTTAGAAACGTTCACCGTTTGGTATTGCTCTAAAAGCAATCCCTCTGCCTCACTTGTGGTTGCTAGGGGCCTTAGTGGCTCTTGATTTACGGATACAGCTGTGTCCTGCCGATAAAGACACCTGTCCTTTCCTCCACCAGCACTTCCTTCCCACACTGAAGAGCCCTTGTGCTAAGCTGGGCTGGAATGTTATTTAAATTAAATTCCTCAACATATTATTTGTCATGATTAGGGGTGGGAATCACAAGAGATCCCACGATACGATATTATCACGATACTGCGATATTATCACGATACTGCAATATTATCATGATACTGTGATATTCTGAGTATTGCGATAACATAGGCCTATATTGCGATTTATTACTTTTTTATCTTCAAATGATGTCCCCAAAGGAAAACTGTGTCAACATGTTTTATCCAATAAGATAAAGTTTTCAGTCTGTTCATCTCACTTCAATCATTTTTATTGCAGCAAAATAGGATTGTCAAGACAGACTGACCAACAATGTCATACATGTTGCATGAACCTGACAAACTGAACTGTTTGTATTACTACATAGTCCAACTTAACTAAATGCAAACGTGTGGAGTCAGTATATGAACTATAACTTATATAAGTAGGATATAAGGCAAGGCAAGGCAAGTTTATTTGTATAGCACATTTCAACAACAAGGTAATTCAAAGTGCGTCACATAAAACCATTAAAAGCATCAAAACATAAGGCAAAAGAAAAGGAGATTTAAAAACAATTAAAGAAACAGTGTAAGAAATAAAATTCAGTAGTAAAAAGTAAAGGAGATTTAAAACATACATTGAAACAATAATTGATGTCTCCCTGAGACATTACGCTGCACGCAATCAACCATACACTGCCGCAATTCTGCAATTACTCGCACACAAACCACGTCTGGAAAAGATCTCTGCCGATCTGCGTTTTATAGTGTACGCCTTACACAAACTATATAAGAGTTATATAACTCAGTAGAACTTGCGATGCGTGGACGTCGAGGGCAGAGAGACAGTTATGCGCTGCACACTCCCCATGAGCCAGCTACTGTTGGCAGATTTAACCCCGTTGTGAGGCCAGATGTCTCTATCTGTGTTTTGACCAACTTCCTACCAATCACGCTGACCCAGGACCTTTGCTGACATTTAGTTAATGGAACCAATGACTTGGAACCATATTCACTAACTGCACTTACCTTAGTCATGTTAGGTATGTTCACTTCAGTTTCACCTCCAAAAAGAGGGATTTAGATTTACAACCTCTTGTCGTCCATCGTCTTGTGTTTCTTCCTGTTTCTGACCTATTTTTAGCGATGACGTTGCATTCACAGATCTCAGCAATAAAAGTAAATTGAGTGCAATGTTATCGTATCCGATTGAATCCATGACTGCAGCTGTGTGCATGCAGCCTGGCTGGACTCCTCTATGGTAAAACTGGTGACCTTACATCATTGAATCAGGTGTTTGACAGCCATTGGGACCTGAGCCCAACACTATTGAAACAGAACTCATCTAAGGGGCATCAAAAGATCATCAGTCAGGGGGAAGTGAAGCCAACCTGATTTCCAAATCTCAAGATCTCAAATACATGACAAGATCTTGTCAAAGGACAGCTCAGTAACCCTCGGAATGATGTCCTTATTCGCTGATTCGGCAGCTCTCGACCACGTTTCCACTTTTCCACTGCACCACTCCACCACTGTACCACCAGAACATTACTGAACCACTGTACCACTGCACTACTTTACCACTGTACCACCACAACATTACTGTACCACTGTACCACTGCACCACCACAATATTACTGTACAACTGCACCACTGTACCACCACAATAGTACTGTACCACTGCACCACTGTACCACCACAATATTACTGTACCACCACAATATTATTGTACCACTGCACCACTGAACCACTGTAGCACCACAATATCACTGTACCACTGCACCACTGTACCACTGCACCACTGTACCACCACAATATTACTGTACCACTGCACCACTGCACCACCACAATATGACTGTACCACTGCACCACTGCACCACCACAACATTACTGTACCACTGCACCACCACAATATTACTGTACCACTGTACCACTGCACCACTCCAATATTACTGTACCACTGTACCACTGCACCACCACAATATTCTGTACCACTGTACCCCTGTACCACCACAATATTACTGTACCACTGCACCACCACAATATTCTGTACCACTGTACCACTGTACCACTACAATATTACTGTACCCCTGTACCACCACAATATTACTGTACCACTGTACCACTGCACCACTGTACCACCACAATATTACTGTACCACTGCATCACTGTACCACTGCACCACCACAATATTACTGTACCACTGTACCACTGTACCACTGCACCATCACAATATTACTGTACCGCTGTACCACCACAATATTACTGCACCACTGCACCACCACAATATTACTGTACCACTGCACCACTGTACCACTGTACCACTGCACCACCACAATATTACTGTACCACTGCACCACCACAATATTACTGTACCACTGTACCACTGCACCGCCACAATATTACTGTACCACTGCACCACTGCACCACTGTACCACTGCACCACTGTACCACTGCACCACCACAATATTACTGTAGCACTGTACCACTGCACCACTGCACCAACACAATATTACTGTACCACTGCACCACTGCACCACTGTACCACCACAACATTACTGTACCACTGTACCACCACAATATTACTGTACCACTGCACCACTGTACCACTGCACCAACACAATATTACTGTACCACTGTATCACTGCACCACTGTACCACCACAATATTACTGTACCACTGCACCACCACAATATTACTGTACCGCTGTACCACCACAATATTACTGCACCACTGCACCACCACAATATTACTGTACCACTGCACCACTGTACCACTGCACCACTGTACCACTGTACCACTGCACCACCACAATATTACTGTACCACTGTACCACTGCACCGCCACAACATTACTGTACCACTGCACCACCACAATATTACTGTACCACTGTACCACTGTACCACGGCACCACCACAATATTACTGTACCACTGTACCGCCACAACATTACTGTACCACTGTACCACCACAATATTACTGTACCACTGCACCACCACAATATTACTGTACCGCTGTACCACCACAATATTACTGCACCACTGCACCACTGCACCACCACAATATTACTGTACCACTGCACCACTGTGCCACTGCACCACTGTACCACCACAACATTACTGTACCACTGTACCACCACAATATTACTGTACCACTGCACCACTGTACCACTGCACCACTGTACCACCACAATATTACTATACCACTGCACCACCACAATATTACTGTACCGCTGTACCACCACAATATTACTGCACCACCACAATATTACTGTACCACTGTACTACTGCACCGCCACAATATTACTGTACCACTGCACCACTGTACCACTGTACCACTGCACCACTGTACCACCACAATATTACTGCACCACTGCACCACCACAATATTACTGTACCACTGCACCACCACAATATTACTGTACCACTGCACCACCACAATATTACTGTACCACTGCACCACCACAATGTTACTGCACCACTGTACCACCACACCATTACTGTACACTGCACCACTGTACCACCACAACATTACTGTGCCACTGGACCACTGCACCACTGGCCACGGTATATTAGAACAGCCTGTATATGGGCGACTTCTATCACATTTCTTTAAAATGTAATTTGATACATTCTTTATGTAAAAAGATTGATATAGTTGTTTCAAAGTGCTCAAGTTTCCTGACACTAACAACACCTTAACCATAGTTTCTAACAATCTTTCCCAAAAGCAAACCATACCATGGTAGCCATGTGTAGTTGTTGCAATAGGGATGCAAAGGACCACCTGCTCTTTACATTTTTTATTCAATATGTAATTGGTTTTATGCTTTACTTGAAAGGATTCCTTTATTTTATGTGTCATGTTGCATATTCTACAACAGCTATAATAACTCTTGCTTGAAGTTGTGAACTTTACAATTCAGAAAGAAAGACCTATCTGGGAGATTGATCTTATTTCAGAGAAAAAACATCCTAACGGGTTTAACTTTACTCATGTAATTGCCACATTGACTTGACAATCTGGATCACATTTAGGGTTATTTGCCTCATTTTGTGTGTTCCTCCTGGTTCTGAAATGACTCCACCAGGCACATGCGTGCTACTAATAAAACAGCCCGGTGGTCACAGATGTTAAACGGGTTGCAGATGCTGAACGCTTGCAGATGACTAATTTGTGCCACTGTTTGCAAGACAACTTGAGAATATTTTTTTTTTGCTGATCACCTCAGGTTTTTGTCATCCTGCTCAACTGACCTGTATACCAACTTCTGTCATAATCATCCAATACACCAATCAACCTTTGTAATCAATAATATCATGTCACTCACAAGACTTTAGGAGGGAATGACACCTAAGAATCCATCTCCCCTGCAAGCTCCCCTGTTGCCTTCCTCGAATCCCAAAAGCCCAAAACATCTTAACCACAAAAGATCATGCACCAGCACTGTAATTATATCTTGCTAACTTTTCAAGGGATCTTTTCCTGTTGAAAGCCTCACTCTTCTTTTTGAAATGAAATAAAATCTGTGTTGTGGCACAAGAGGGAGATGAAAGTCAGAAGCTGAGAAAGGGCTTCATGTCAGCGGAGAGCTGAGCCACGGTTAAGCTCAGAGGCTAGTTAACTGGCCTGTTACAAGTTATGTGTCAGCAGATTCAAACAATCTTGGGCATCTTGCCATTTATTGTATGTGCAGCAAATATTCACGATTTCTTGGATAAACCTTTTATTGGCAAGACCAATGGTGGAGGAAGTAAAAGTGGTAAATACTCCATATTACATAAGTATTATCTGTGAATCTTACTCTATTATTATTGATGTATATTTTACTGTTGTAGCAGGTCGACTTGATTTTAAGGTTTTGTCCTGTCTCGTCCTGGTTTCTATATTTTTCTTAATTGATCATTTATCAGTGTTTCCTGTGTTATTGTTGTGTTTCTTACCTCTCATTTCAGATCGCTCCACTTCCTGCCTTTCTGTGTTTTCTCACCACTGTGATTGTCTGCACCGCCCTGATTGGATCCACCGTATCTCATCACGTACACCTCCCCGGTGCTTTAAACCCCGTGTTCCCCTGTCTCTGTGCCAGTTCTTCTGAGTTGTTTTTGTGCCAAGTGGTCTAGCAATTTCCTAGTGTAGGGTTTTTGATATCTCTGCCTGTTTTTCATCGACCATGTTTTTGCCTGATCCCTGCCTGTTCTGACTTCCTACTTGTGTACTGAACCTCTGCTGACAAGTAAAGACTGTTTTACCTACAAAGTGAGTGAAAAACAATGCGTTTGCCTCGGCTGTCTCCTAGATATAAAGATACTCTGCTTTGAATAATTTGTGTCTGATCAGAATTCACTGGATTCTAATCCTGTTGAGAAGTAATCCAAAACAATGTTGGCGCAGAAGCCAGGATGTGACTCCAGCTCCGTGCTATGTAAAGACTGAAATATAGCAACAATATGGAATAGTTGAGTATGGCAGCGAAAAGAAGAATCCTGTGGCATTGAAGGGACAAACGAGACCTAAACTCCAAATGAAGGATCTGTAGGGACATTTAGCAGGAGTACTGGTTGTAAAGTGAGCCATGAACTTAGAATACTCTACATGTCTGACATACTGTACATTGTAGACTTTGAAGAGGGTGTGAATGACTCCATAGCTGAAGAGATGAGAAAAGGAGGCTTCAAATGTCCACTTCCAGGTCCTGTCCAGTCAAGTGGACTTCTGGGTTAATGTGCTTTCATAAATACTGTTCTTAGGAACTCATTGGTAAACTGGGATGTTCTTTTTGCTGGGGCATTTTCTACATGTTTATCCACTGTTGCATTCCTGTAAGTCACATGAGGGTGTAATAATAGATTGTCTGTAAAAAGTGTGGATGCCGAGTTCGGCATTTTGGCTGTTGTCATTTTGTTTTCCTGCAACCAGTAGTGACATGAGAGGGTGGCGCTAAGTACAACTAAATGCTAAATAAGACATTTTAAGGCAACCAAAATGTTTCAAATAACTTTCATGGAGCGAAAACATACTGTGGAAGGGTTAAAATAGTAAACAAAAAGGCTTACAACTCCCAAACTGGGGACATCATTTACTAAATGAACATCATGCTGTATTAAAGAAGACTTCAAATGAACGATTAAGACCATTAACTCATTTTTCAGACTTCTTTATACAAGTCGTCCCATGATGACCATAAGAAAGAATGCAAGTTTAAGGCACTTCTGCATTGTCCCTCTTTTCAGACCCGGATGTTTGATCGCCTGGATGTAAGACAAAACAATTAGGTGGACCCCTATATGGCTACAGCGGCTGTGTCTACACTAGAAATTCCTGGATATTAAAAGCTCTAAGGTCCATAAAAAGTTTTTATTCCCAGTCCGTCCCTAGACTGAGCTCAACGAACACATCATAAAAAGTACTCTGAATATTGGTCATAATCAGACGAGTATATGCATTATAGCCATTGACCTACACTTGAACAACAAGACAGCATTGTGTATTTCTACTCTCTGAGGAAGATACTTGAGCTTAAAACTGTTACCCTAAAAATATCAATATGCAGTTAGTATTATTGGTTCGAGTAAAGTAAGATCAGATACAGCAGAAACACATTTATACAATGAGGAGAGGTAATCAGACGACTGCAACATCCTGTATGTCTGCCATCCCATAATAATCAAAGACATGATGTTCCACATTACAGAGTAATTGTGCTCCTCATTTCATGAACTGTCTGGAACAACAATCTATCTTGTGTGAAAAAACAAATGACAAAATAAGAAAGAAATGTGTCTCCATGCACACAGGATGTCACATGTCCTTTCTGGCTTTAAAGTAAATGAGTGCACAACATTGAGGGCAATATTTACCTCACAGCTGCACAAGTCACCTTGAACCATGAGAGCAATTGTAATAGTTCAAGGACAAGTTTACTGTCATACACATTGAAAATGCTATGAAAAACATCTGCCCTGGCTCGCTCATCCCTTATGGCCAGACATCCAGAAACATGGTCTTCTTTTAGACGAGTGGAAAAAAACTTCCAAAATACACATTCAAGTGTTTATTTTACTACTTTGTATATTTGTGTTTCTAGATTTCTTTGTTAGAATTCACCAAAATTGGCCCTTAGCGAATGACTCATTTCTATATTTAAATATAACATTTCAGAAAACTTTTCTCAATGTAAGTAGTTAACTGGTGAAGTTTCATGGTGATATCTAAGAGCTCATTGTAGCCGTCTCACTGCTACTCGCGGGTCCTCAACACCAACACACTGTACAGCACAAACGTGCTTCATCGCAAACAGAAAATGTCAACTGCCGTGCGCTCCCTCAACAGTCCAGCGTCCACAACTCAGTCCGCTCCTCATGGGCAGGTGTTCCTCTCTGTGTGTCCCCTGCCAGCAGAGCGCCAGCCTGCTACTGCTTAATAATTAGCAACAGGTTACAGCTGTGCCAATTAACCACTCCCACAGATCTCCCCCTGCAGCTGAGCACAGACCACGCCCACTACCAGATTCATTTTTACCATATTCACCTGTATAGTGCCTCCCCTGAAAAACATATATGATGAGAATAAATAAGAGGCAACAATGGTTGCATTGCCGCTGTTCTGCGGCCAGAGACACAGTTATTTATACCTTTTTATTGGGCATCAACCTCATGTTTACACGCATACTGTCAAGAAAATAGACTTGACGCGTAACTATGGATGGAAAGGTGAGATGAGTTTAAAAGAAAGGCTGTATTTCTGTTCAATTGGTCATTGACATGACGCATTAAGCATTTTTACATCATTCACACACAATTAACTCTATCTAGGAATATGTTCATATTGACCATTAAAAGCACATCTTCAGTGCTTTTCACGCACATTTATGCTATAAATATATTTTTGTCTTCATAAGTTGTCAGCATCTACCCACGATAATGCGATAATGATGGAATGTACCACTTTGATGACGTGTCTTTCTTCCTAGCACCATTGACAGCGATGGGGATATCCAATGCAGAGAGAACCACAAATAAAGGGAAACATTGCATCACATCATATCATTTGAGGTATATGACAGCAGAGTGTGATTATCAACCATAGTGCATAGTGCTATGCCCACACAGCTCTACATTGTGTTCTCACTCTATGGTTCCTATTGCTGTGTGAGCTTCCAATCAAACCACTAGTTTCATGTTTGAACTGGTCCATCACTGGTCCATCAGTGAATTGACTGTCGCTATGCTATCCAAGTCCTTCTGTACTTTTTATGACATTTTTACAACAGCCTCCCATCTGTTTTATGAAACTTAGTAATGAAAGAAAGCTGATGTTATTATTCATCCCCGACGTATAAAACATACCAACCCAAAAGGAAATATGTCCGATTCAACTATGCTCCCTATGAGAACATCAGGACCAAAAAAAGACCTCAATACCCAAACCCTTTAAAGATTTATTCAAAAAGTGATATTCGCTGCGAGGCAATTATGTGTTTTTTTGACAAATGGATTTAAACAATTTCGGTCTTTTTTTAAGACTGGATGATGAAAGTTGACTAGTTGAATTGGCGAGTGGTTGGGGACTGACGAGGCTTGTGGGTAAAAGGGGAGCTGTGTTTCTTGAGTGGGATGGCAGATGTCCTTTAATCACTTCACAGACAGGCCGAGACAGGAGCAGGGACGTCTTGGCAGACGGTGTGTGTGTTTGCCTGCAGAGGACGGGGAATAGAGGCGACACAAGTATGTTATGCATATCATGGTATGCTTTTGATGGGATGATCATATGAATTCATTTCAGTTCAACATACTGTACTATTCCACAGCAGAATGTTTTAAGACGTAGATGGAAATGTACCACAGTGAAAGGCAAGGGAAGGTAGTTCAACAAGATATTATTTCATTGTAATCCGGTGTTACTGCTTTATCTGAAGCTAGGTGAATCATAAACCTGAGAATAGCACAACACGGCAGTTTGTTTCATTTGGAAAGGATGAGGCACATGTCTTTTGCTTTACTCAACAGCAGGATGTGTCTCTAATTACAAGCCAGATTTCCTTGAAATGTTTTGTTGATTATCATGGTCCCCAGAGGACGAAGTCAAATGTTTCACCAGCTGGTCAAAACGTCCTATAATAAGAGGTAATATTGACAATTCATTTGAAGTTTATTTTTCATTCTAACTTGAACTCTAAAAAAGCTCAATGAAAAATCTGTTTATATCTTTTAGGATATTTGAAGAACTAATGTGATGATAAAGAAGTGAAATAATGAATATGTATTATGAAGGGATAAAGAAGTGACATATTTAATAATCATGATTAGGAATGGATAAAGAACTGAAATAATTAATAATCATAATTATGAATGGATATATAACCAAACGTGCCAAAAGAAAAGCTTATGATAGACATGTCTGCAGAGCACCGTTTAACATCGTCCCTTTGCTGTAACAGTGCTCCATGAGAAAGCACCAGATGTGGACAAAGATGTGGAGCCTTAGGTGACGGGTGTGCCAGCATTGTTGCGTTTGCCAGAGCTGTTTTCGCCTCAACAAACGCAAGTTCCCTCTCTTCAGTCCAGTCCACCAGCTGTTTGATAGCCTTGCCTTTCAGGGCTTCATACAGGGGCCGCATCACTTGCGCTGCTCGGGGAATAAAGCGATGGTAAAAGTTCACCATGCCTAAAAACTCCTGCAGGGCCCTCACCGTGAGTGGGCGTGTAAAGTTAGTCACTGCCTCCATCTTTGCCGGGAGGGGAAGCGCCCCGTCCTTTGTGATGCGGTGTCCCAGAAAGTCAATGGTGGTCAACCCAAACTGGTACTTAGCCGGGTTGATGATCAACCCGTGCTGGCTGAGTCGCTCAAATAGAGTCCGGAGGTGAGACCTATGCTCCGCTCTTGATGAACTGGCCACCAGGATGTCTTCCAGGTAGACGAACAGGAAAGGCAGGTCCCTCAGCACCGTGTCCATTAGACGCTGGAACGTCTGCGCTGCATTTTTTAGGCCAAATGGCATCCTCAAGAACTCAAACAGGCCGAATGGAGTGATCAACGCAGTCTTGGGAATGTCCAGCGGGTGAACGGGCACTTGATGGTAACCTCTTACCAGGTCCACTTTCGAAAACATCACACTATCTGACAAGTGGGTAGAAAAGTCTTGAATATGTGGAACGGGATAGCGGTCCGGGATCGTTGAATCGTTGAGCCGGCGATAATCTCCACACGGGCGCCACCCGCCCCCAGGCTTCGGGACCATGTGCAGGGGTGAAGCCCATGGTCTGTCGGAGCGGCGAATGATGCCCAGGCGCTCCATGTTTTCAAACTCTATCTTGGCGATGGTGAGCTTTGCTGGATCTAGGCGCCGGGCCCGGGCATGTACCGGTGGGCCAGTGGTAGAGATGTGATGCTCCACCCCATGCTTGACCGTGGAGGAGGAGAAGGTGGGCTGCGAGAGGTCTGGGAACTCGGCCAGCAGACGCAGAAACTCATCAGCCGCTGCAAGCATGTTAGTCAACCTGGTAGAGCCTGCTCCACTTAGTGTACATGGGTAAGAGCAAAAAGTCACAGCATTTATCAGGCGGCGGCCCTTGACGTCCACCAATAGTCCATAAGCGCATAGGAAATCCGCGCCAAGCAGGGGAATGGCAATTTTGGCAGTAACAAAGTCCCAGCTGAAACGCTGCCCCATAAAACACAGCTCCAGGCACCGTGTCCCAAAAGTGCGTATGGGGATACCGTTTGCAGCTTCCAGCGGGGGGCCCTGCCCGTCTGTCAGCATGTCCACCCGCGATGCAGGCACAACGCTCCTCTGTGCCCCCGTGTCGCAGAGAAAGTGCCGCCCGGAAACGTCGTCCCTGATGAACAGCAGCCTGCCTTCCCAACCGACGCTCATGGCAGTCACTGAGCGCCGGCCCTGGCATTTCCCGTCCTGCCAAAACTGCATGGTGAACGGCACTTTGTAGCCCGTGGCCCAAACCTTGCGTGGTAATAGCACAGGCCGGTAGCTCCCTGCCGTTGGCTCGCTGCTGCTGCTGGTGCGGTGACGATCGTTGTCTCCCCGGCCACGCCGCGGCTTGGGCCGGCCTCACCGCGGCCGTGCAGGTTTGTTGGCCCGCCAGAAAGAACTTATCGGCCTCCTCGGCCAACTCCCGACAATCGGTAATCCTGGTGTTTGCTAAAGCGGCCCGCACCTGCAGCGGGAGCTGCTG
The DNA here is from genome assembly GCF_949748355.1 of Melanostigma gelatinosum. Taxonomy (NCBI): domain Eukaryota; kingdom Metazoa; phylum Chordata; class Actinopteri; order Perciformes; family Zoarcidae; genus Melanostigma; species Melanostigma gelatinosum. The sequence continues at coordinate 27,129,020 of NC_136645.1, forward strand.
CAGAAAAAGTTCCGTAAACAGGAACTCCGGCTCGTGTTTACCTAGCAGCGCTAACCTTTTGTCCATTAGCTCTGACGGCTTGCTGTCGCCGAGGCTATTCAGAGCAAGCAACCGGCGAGCCCGCTCAGAGTACGAAAGCCCGAAAATGTTCAACAGCCGGTCTTTCAGGGTATTGTACTTATCCCTCTCTGGATGAGTTTCCAGAATGCTCACCACTCTGCCTGCTGTCGAACTGCAGAGAGCCGCCACAACATAATATTACATCGCGTCCGCTGAAATGTCTCTGAGGGCGAACTGTGCCTCAGTTTGGGCGAACCACACCGCTGCTTGAGTCTCCCAAAACTCCGGTAGTTTCAGCGAAACTGTGTGTATCGACATCTTAACTTCTGGAAACGTCCAGGAGCGTCAGGGTCACCAATGTAGGTGCGTGGAAACAAACAAGGAGGCGAGTATTCCCTTTGGCTGCACCATGTGGCCGTTTATTTCCATCCATATAAAACAAAACACCTTCACTTCCTGCCACCCATTCCTTAAAGGGGCCCCGTGAATTTGGTCATTCCCTACAACATTGTATTATTTAATTGCAAATCTTCCCGCTGTGGGATTATCTTCCCTTAACAGGTTACACTTGATAGTCATGAGTTCTAATGAAAAGAGCGGAAATCACAAGTAAATATATGTAGAATAAATGATCTCTTGGTTTTGCAAAGTAAATCATGGAATGAGTTGAAAACAGAATTACAACACTCAGTTTGCACTATGCAAATAACACACATGGCAGATTAACACAGATTTGTTCTAAAATATCACTGCTGGTCTCCAGCAATGCAAGTCCTCTGCATATAGCTCTAGATTTACAGTAGCGATCTCTTTCTACTTTTCTCATTGCCCTTTTTACGCGGACAGAATTCTGTGAGTGTGTCATTTCTAATGTCATGGTTTGACTATCGGCTTGATGTGACTGGGAGGAGGGTTGCACTGCTAAAGCAATCAACCTGTGAAAGTTGTAGCCTGATAAATCACCTTCTAATAATATACGTCAGTAGTGAAATGGTGGCAGGCCAAGCCAGCTACTGCCCACAGACTCCTGACCACCCCCTGCTCTAACACTGTGAGAAGTTGTTCAGATCTCCCACCCACTGTCCTCTCCGTCTCTAATGGAGGACTGCCATTGTTCCAACAGCCCATTATTCAAAAACCCAATAGTCCGAAAAAAAAGGTCCACTGTTCTTGTGACAAAGACCCTCTCCATTGCACACATTTGTGGACTGTCCAGACAATAAGAGACTCACACACTGAGTTGAATGTTTATTGTAAGGTTCTGATGTGGTCTCAGGAGTAATTATTGAAGGTCGGGCCTGTAGACACAAACATATTATTAGTTTGCTTATCTGTAGTGATGTTACGAGATGTGCCGACGCTTCGAAGCGTGTGTCGAGTAATGGAGGGGGCGTTTCCTTGAAGCGCGTATCGAGGCTTGCTTCATGTAGGGGAGGAGCCAAAAATGATGACGTCCGAAGCCTCGCTGCCCGGCTGTACCACGTGACTGCTTCAGAGTTTGCCGGGAGGTTCGACAGCAATATAAACCACTCAGGCTCCATTCAAAATGTGGGTTGTTGGTGGAGAGTTGCGGTCAGTTGAGAGTTTGGATAGTTTGGAGAGAGAGATAGTTTGGATAGCGTTTATATAGTTTGGAGAGTTTAGAGAGAGATAGTTTGGAGAGTTAGGAGAGTGAGGAGAGAAGGATAGGTGATGGAGCCAGCTAGGAAGAGGAGGATTTCCCCTGTGTGGGAACACTTTGATTTGATAACTCCTAATAAGGTAAGCTAAATCTAACTCTATTTCAGACACATTAGGTTTGCTTATCAAGAACTGTATTTTTCACAGTTTCTTCTTTTATTCAAAGGTGAGGTGTTTATTGTGCTCCAAGGAGCTGGGGTACAATAACAACACCTCATCCATGCTAAGGCATCACCGTGCCTTGCATGAGAATAAGGAGGAAACTGGAGCTTCAGCCAGCCATTGTAAGTCATTACAATATTACAAATGCACCATCACAATTTTTCCCTGTTCACTTTTGTGTATTGTGCAAATTAAGACAGGTAACAGACACTGTATTTATTCTCTTTTAACCAGCCACCAGAAAACAAGCGCTGGATGAAGCCCTCGTCTCCATGATCGTGAAGGACACACAGCCCTTCAGTATTGTGGATGTTGGATTCAGGGCATTTGTGTTTGCGTTTTTGTGCACGCCAGCATCTTCTGTACCCTGTGAAAGGGTGTTTTCAAAGGCCGGAGAGGTTGTGTAAAAAAAAAAGGAATCGTTTAAAACCAAAAACTGTTGAGAAACTGTTATTTCTGAATAAAAATGAATAAAATGTGTCCTGTACATCACTGTCCAAGTTCCACAAGCATATTCAGTCCCCTCTTCCTAGTTCCACAAGCACTTTCACTGTCCTCTGCCTGCTTAAGCCCATGCCATTTTCCTAAAGTGACATAATAACATCATTACACAACCTGCCATATCATATGATACTCCCATTTTGGGAACATTCACACACAGAATACATTCAAAAAATATATAAAAATATTTTATTATGCACATATGTGATCATTTATGTACAGAAATTATTTGGTCATACATTTTTGTAATTCAGTCATTCCCAACAGCCATAACAGACACAACAATTCAATGCATCACATTATGTGGTTCAGATACAGCTGCCTGTGATTATACACTTGGCCAGTAGGTGGTATCGTGTGCACATGAAGCATCGAGTAATGAACCCTTTCTCGAACCAATTGGCTGAAGTGTTGCGAGGCCTCATGAGGCTTCATCTCGCCATCACTACTTATCTGTAACTTAAATGATTGAATATATGAATAGTGCTGTCAAATAACATGCATGTTCTTACTTACCTCTGCTGTGTCTCCTCTCCAGGGTGTTCGTCCTAAAAGAGTCCCCAGGGTACAAGCCCACCATTTTATAGTTCCAGGAATGTACCATGTGGGAATTACTAGAGGGGTGGTAGGAAAATTGAATCCTCTTTTTGGGCTAGAGATGATCTCTATGGTGAAGTTTTACCACAATAGAGATCAGATAGAGAATTGACCTTTAGAATGTTTGGCATCTATTTTAATGTATTGTTGTAGATTAGGGGATTGTGTGGTAGAGTGAGGGGCGGAGTCGCCTATCTTGCAGTGATGTGGAGGTCCTTGTTAGTGGCAGGCTATATAAGGCTGCCATGATTACATCTAGTCGGTCGCTGCCAGGACCACATGCTGCCCGTGGTCCCTGGAAAAGTTATGCATGTATTTGTTTGTTGTTTTTGTTGGTGAAATAAACACCTGGTTGGGCACACGTACTCTCTGTGTCCTCCTACTTCCAAAGTCCGGCTGCTGCGGGCCAGCCTAACAGTTCTGAAAATACAAACTCTCCCTGCAACAAATAGAAGCAAATGGCTAATTATTATGCAGAATGACTCCATTGGACCTTCCCAGTTCCCACTATGGCGAAGGCATGATACTCTGCTTCTGATTGGCTAGTAGGCTCTTTGCCTTCAACGATTTAGGCATGAGAAGTGGGATTGGTGTGAGTTAGGTGAAGAGTATAGGGTGAGCAAATCAGGGGCGGAATAGGGAAGTTAAGAGTACTTTGTATTTGTTAAATTGAATGTCTTCACAAGGGCGACTGTGACTAAGTGGAGAGCAGGGCCGTCCTTCAATCTGCTAGTCGCATGTCGATGTGTCCTTGAGCAAGACACTTAACCCAAAATGTCTCCCGTAGCTGAGCCTACAGTGTAGAAATATGATAGAATCTGGACTGTAAATGACTGTAATGTAATGTCTTCAAGACATTTTGTTTTCAGCAACAGGCTTTGCTTAAAACCAATATTTATTTTCTATCAATCACATTATACAGCACTTTTTACACAAATAAAATCTAACACAAAGTGCCTCACAAACGCACACACACGCGCACACACACACACGCACACACACACGCGCACACACACGCACACACACACACAGTACACCCCCCATCCACACACAAAATACAAAAAAATTTCATCCCATTTCTGGTTCCTATGTCATCACTTAAGGTACTTTCAGACATCAGCCGGCTCTCACCATCGGCTCCATTGTTTCCAATGTAAACAGACAACAGCCATGCTGGAAAGGGAGGGCTGATATATGAATGACATTTGCAAGACGCTATTGTTTAGCTGCCTACAGCACAATCACTGCTGTTTAATTTGACGTACATCATTTGTCAAAGATGTTCTACAATCAGCTGCCACAATCTATTTTTAAATTCTGAATCTTTATATTGTTGTAAAGTGCTTTGTGCTGGAAGACAAATGAACAATGTGAATCAGCTTATCAGATGCCATTTGGGATGATGACGTTTGCTCTTACCTGGGCTCTGAGTGGTCAAATAACTCAGGATGTGGAAAAAACAGGCGACAACCTCCGGTTCTGCCGAGTGAAGCCAATGCGGAAGTGTCTTAAAACATGCATTTTCTCTACTGACCAGCAGAGGGCGACTCCTCCGGTTTTAGAAAGAAGCCCTATTGTATAGAAGTCTATGAGAAAATGACTCTACTTCTCTCTTGATTCATTACCTCAGTAAACATTGTAAACATGAGTTTATGGTCTCAATCTCTAGTTTCAAGTCTTCTTCAATACAGCATGATGTTCATTTCGTACATTATGGTCCATTTAGAGTCAAACAGACCATAAAGCAGGGGCTGCTTTAGGGCGGGGCTACACGGTGATTGACAGGTCACTGTCGCTACCAGAGACGTATCCGGCATCACTACGTCACTCCTGCGCATTCCAAATATGGTAAGTTGTCTTTAACGATTGCAAGATGGCGACGGTGAAAACATCAAATCCAAGGCTTCATAACAGCAGTCCACAAACCAATGGGTGATGACTATGTCCACTATTTATATACCGTCTATGGAAAAACTTTATGTCGGCAAACTCGGACGAAATATACGGACATGGTATGCAAAGTTCTAGAGTCTACATTCATCCTTTATAGCAGCTCAATGTGGCTGTACTTAGGCACAGAGGTGGTTTGAGCTAAATGCTAAGGTAAGACAGCTAACAAGCTCACAATGTCAATGCTAACGTGCTTTTGGTTAGCAGGTATAATGTTTTCCATCTTCATCCTTTCAAAGTGTGTTACTTACTATGCTAACATTTTCAATTGGTTCTTCGGTCAGTACTATGCAACACTGCAACCCATAAAACAAGAACATTATACCTCAATCCCCTTCAATTTCATCCTACTCCCTAATGCATCACTTCCTGCCACTGGTCCCACAGCAGCTGAACGTTAGCACAATGCATAGCTGATGTTTATACTTAGCATGTACTGGAAAAAAAGCCAGACTTTCTTGAAGATGGCTATTATTTGGAGAGATTATATAATTATCCACGGAATGGGCTCAAGCTTCCAATGAAACAGGGTGAGGGATCAGAGTGAAAGCCATGTAATATTTCAGCCCTCCACTGTGAAGGGATGATAGATGAGGCAGACAGCCATCTTGGATCTTCTGAATGAGGCTGGCTTCCAGGCCTGGGTCACCCAGAGTGCTTCCCCCCAATGGGCCAGCTGTACCTTCCTCTGGTCTGGCCTTCTATTTAAAACCATGGAAGCGGTGAGTATGAGAGAGTGCAGTTCAGCATGTTTATTTCCTCAGGCTTTGGAAAGAGAGAGTGATTGTGAGTGTCAGTGTGTGTTTGCGTCAGTGTATTTTCATTCATCCCTTGATTCTTGCATGTAAAATTGAGCAATTCACAAATACTGTCGTAGAAATGCCTTTTGGTCTGTACTAATGTGAAAAAGTGATACAATTCTTTATTGGTCCTTCTATCTATTTCTGCAGGATTACTTCATGACGGACGTGTAATATTCGTCCCTGTGAACGATAACCTGGTGCAAACCTCCGGTTCTGCCGAGTGAAGCCAATGCAAAAGTGTCTTAAAACTTGCATTTTCTCTACTGACCAGCAGGGGGCGACTCCTCCGGTTGCAAAAAGAAGTCAGATTGTATCCATGAGAAAATGACTCTACTTCTCTCTTGATTTATTACCTCAGTAAACATTGTAAACGTGAGTTTATGGACTTAATCTCTAGTTTCAAGTATCCTTCAATACAGCACTAATATCCTGAATCCATTGTCATTAGGGCCCGAGCACCGACGTAGTCGGAGCGGAGGACCTATTGAAACTGTAATGTTTATTCTTATTCTTAGTCTTTCGTCGCAAAAAGGAGGTGCTTGGGATATTGGGAATGTTGTGAAATTTGGCACACAAGCCAGAATTTGCGAAAATTGCAGTCTGATTGGGGTCCTCAGCTGCGGTATGAAATATTGGCTCGCTAGCGCCCCCTATTGAGTAGCCCCGACATCAGGTTTCACCCAGCTGTATGAAAGTTGGTAGTGATGTGGACCGTGATGAGACGCACAAAAAATCCTCTTGGACGATTTCTCTAAACCAAACAGGAAGTCGGCCATTTTTGCATTTATGACGTTTTTTGACCGTTTCAAGGCGTCATACTTTAACGAACTCCTCCCAGAGATTTGACCCGATTGACTTCAGATTCGGCGAGTCTGCTCTTGAGACCTTGACAGTGAAAAGTTACTCAAAGATCAAAAAGTTATCAAACTATGTGGCCGTGGCGTGGCGTCAAAGAAACACCATTCACCACGAAACAGGAAGTTGTTGTAACTCGGCCGTACATTGTCGAATCTGCTCCAAATCTCTCATATGTCATAACATCCTGACCCGGAACACATCTATATGATAATTTAGAATCATAGTGATAGCGCCACCTAGTGGCAACCGGAAGTTGTACGCTGCGTACTTTGACATCCTTAAGACCTTGATAATGCTTCATTGTGAAGATTGTAAGAAGTTACTGAAGGGCGGCGACGTGGCGGCTCGGCGAATTTCGATCCTTCGCCATGAACGAATAAACTGATGTAACTCGACTCCACATCATCAGATCTTTACCAGATTACACGTGTTTGATTAGACTCCAGGCCTGAAGACATCTGCAGGCCAATTTTGAATAATAGTCATAGCGCCACCTACTGGTAACAGGAAGTTAAAGTCTTTATACTTTGGCTTGTTTCTCTTAGTAGGTAAATCAAATCAATATCAAATTTGTTCCACACAAATAGAAGAAGTTCATAATGCCAGATCATGAAGCTTTTGATGTTTCGTCGAACGCCGTTGCCGTGGCGATGCAGTCTTCGCCGTTAACAACGAAGGTCATTTTGAGAGGCTAAAAATGCTCGAAACATAAGCAAACTTGGCAAGTAGATTACAAGGCCGAAATGTAGTTACAGAATATGATTTTATTGGTTCAGAGTGGCAAATCGGCTCAATAGCGCCCCCTACAAAATTTCGACGAAGCAGCCCTCGCAGTACGTTTGACCTAGATGTATGAAATGTGGTAGGAATATGTATCACATATGGACTTCAATAAAAGTCTCTTGGGGTTATGCTCTAAACTCAACCGGAAGTCAGGCCTTTTGCATTTCTTATGAATTTCTAGTGTCGTTTTTGTTATTTCCAGGCGCTGCACTTTAACGAACTCCTCCTAGGGAATTAATCAGATCAACTTCAAATTTGGTCGGTACAGTCTAAAGACCTTTGTGATGAAAAGTTACTCAAAGCTTGTTGTTTCGTGAAAAGCTGTTGCCGTGGCGACGCATTCTTCGCCGTTAACAACGAAGGTCATTTTGAGAGGCTAAAAATGCTCGAAACATAAGCAAACTTGGCAAGCAGATTACAAGCCCGAAATGTAGTTATAGAATATGATTTCATTGGTTCAGAGTGGCAAATCGGCTCAATAGCGCCCCCTACAAAATTTCGACGAAGCAGCCCTCACAGTACGTTTCACCTAGATGTATGAAATTTGGTAGGAACATGTATCACATATGGACTTAAATAAAAGTATATTGGGGCCATGCTCTGAACCTGCATGCAGTGTCTGACGGTCACAGAACTGAATGGCAGCATCAGCCAGAGTCCTCGCGCCGTCCGACGGTCGCGGACTTTCTCGGCCGCGCAGGCCGGAGTCCCGCCGGCACTCCGACGTGCATGCACCCCGACGTGCATATAGCGAGGGCCCGCTCATCGCTGCTCGCAGCTTTAATTGTTTTTGTTCTTTGTGTTGTTTATGCTCACATATATTCTTTGATACATATTTATATCGTACATAGTACTTAAATGTCAAATGTTTATGCTTAGTTTCTCTGTTCTACTTTGTTGTCTTCAATGTCCTTGTTTTTATATTTCCCTTGTTTATTCTATATTCTATGTGTGTATGTACGATGGGAAGCATTGTGTAACCGGAGTCAAATTCCATGTATGCGCACATAAAGCTGATTCTGATTGAGTAAATGATGGTCCATTGAGAGTCAAATAGACCATGGCGAAATGGCCAAACTTGAGGCTTCATAGCGGCAGTCTACAAACCAATGGGTGACTTCTCGATGGCTACGTGCACTTCTTATATAAAGTCTATGATTTCAACACACTTTTTGTTAAATATATAACCTGATGACATATTATTTCCACACACTTGACACAGGTCCTCCAGAGCAACAGAAGAAACTCTGTATTCACAGGCTCAGAAGTACTCCGGATGAGTAAACTGACCTCCTGTGTAACAGGAGGGCCCCCTAATCTCCAGTTTTCTTTAATGTGCTTAACGTCCTTTAGATATGTTTGTTCATCAATTTGAACACACTGATAGACAATACTGAGTGTAGACTTCTGTCATTGTGATGCTCAGCAGTAGAGTAGGTCCCACGCAACAGCTGCTTTCATTTCCTCTGAGTCTACCCAGAACAATGAAGGCTGAAAGCTCCCGGCACCTTCTCATAAACGCACAACAGCTTCAATACCAATTAAAGCTGCGAGCAGCGATGGGCGGGCCCTCGCAATATGCACGTCGGGGTGCATGCACGTCGGGGTGGCGGCGGGACTCCGGCCTGCGCGGCCGAGAACGTCCGCGACCGTCGGACGGCGCGAGGACTCTGGTTGATGCTGCCATTCAGTTCCGTGACCGTCAGACACTGCATGCAGGTTCAGAGCATGGCCCCAATATACTTTTATTTAAGTCCATATGTGATACATGTTCCTACCAAATTTCATACATCTAGGTGAAACGTACTGCGAGGGCTGCTTCGTTGAAATTTTGTAGGGGGCGCTATTGAGCCGATTTGCCACTCTGAACCAATAAAATCATATTATACAACTACATTTTGGCCTTTAAATGTGTATGCCAAGTTTGCTTATGTTTCGAGCATTTTTAGCCTCCCAAAATGACCTTCGTTGTTAACGGCGAAGACTGCATCGCCACGGCAACGGCGTTCGACGAAACATCAAAGCTTCATGATCTGGCATTATGAACTATTTGTGTGGAACAAATTTGATATTGATTTGATTTACCTACTAAGAGAAACAAGCCAAAGTATCAAGACTTTAACTTCCTGTTACCAGTAGGTGGCGCTATGACTATGATTCAAAATTGGCCTGCATATGTCTTCAGGCCTGGAGTCTAATCAAACACGTGAAATCTGGTAAAGATCTGATGATGTGGAGTCGAGTTACATCAGTTTATTCGTTCATGGCGAAGGATCGAAATTCCGTCGCCACGGCAACAGCTTTTCACGAAACAACAAGCTTTGAGTAACTTTTCATCACAAAGGTCTTTAGACTGTACCGACCAAATTTGAAGTTGATCTGATGAATTCCCTAGGAGGAGTTCGTTAAAGTGCAGCGCCTGGAAATGACAAAAACGACATGAGAAATTCATAAAAAATACAAAATGGCTGACTTCCGGTTGGGTTTAGAGCATAGCCCCAAGAGACTTTTATTGAAGTCCATATGCGATACATGTTCCTACCACATTTCATACATCTAGGTCAAACGTACTGCGAGGGCTGCTTCGTCGAAATTTTGTAGGGGGCGCTATTGAGCCGATTTGCCACTCTGAACCAATAAAATCATATTCTGTAACTACATTTCGGCCTTGTAATCTACTTGCCAAGTTTGCTTATGTTTCAAGCATTTTTAGCCTCTCAAAATGACCTTCGTTGTTAACGGCGAAGACTGCATCGCCACGGCAACGGCGTTCGACGAAACATCAAAAGCTTCATGATCTGGCATTATGAACTTCTTGTATTTGTGTGGAACAAATTTGATATTGATTTGATTTACCTACTAAGAGAAACAAGCCAAAGTATAACGACTTTAACTTCCTGTTACCAGTAGGTGGCGCTATGACTATGATTAAAAATTGGCCTGCAGATGTCTTCAGGCCTGGAGTCTAATCAAACACGTGAAATCTGGTAAAGATCTGATGATGTGGAGTCGAGTTACATCAGTTTATTCGTTCATGGCGAAGGATCGAAATTCGCCGAGCCGCCACGTCGCCGCCCTTCAGTAACTTCTTACAATCTTCACAATGAAGCATTATCAAGGTCTTAAGGCTTGTTTGACAACATTTGAGAGGGATCTGATTAATCTGTGAGGAGCAGGATGTCAAAGTACGCAGCGTACAACTTCCGGTTGCCACTAGGTGGCGCTATCACTATGATTCTAAATTATCATACAGATGTGTTCCGGGTCAGGATGTTATGACATATGAGAGATTTGGAGCAGATTCGACAATGTACGGCCGAGTTACAACAACTTCCTGTTTCGTGGCGAATGGTGTTTCTTTGACGCCACGCCACGGCCACATAGTTCGATAACTTTTTGATCTTTGAGTAACTTTTCACTGCCAAGGTCTCAAGAGCAGACTAGCCGAATCTGAAGTCAATCGGGTCAAATCTCTGGGAGGAGTTCGTTAAAGTATGACGCCTTGAAACGGTCAAAAAACGTCATAAAAGCAAAAATGGCCGACTTCCTGTTTGGTTTAGAGAAAACGGCCAAGAGGATTTTTTGTGCGTCTCATCACGTTCCACATACCTACCAACTTTCATACAGCTGGGTGAAACCTGATGTTGGGGCTACTCAATAGGGGGCGCTAGCGAGCCAATATTTCATACCGCAGCTGGGCACCCCAATCAGACTGCAATTTTCGCAAATTCTGGCTTGCTTGCCAAATTTCACAAACTTCCCAATATCCCAAGCACCTCCTTTTTGCGACGAAACACATAAAATAATAATAAGAATTAAAGCTGCGAGCAGCGATGGGCGGGCCCTCGCAATATGCACGTCGGGGTGCCGGCGGGACTCCGGCCTGCGCGGCCGAGAACGTCCGCGACCGTCGGACGGCGCGAGGACTCTGGCTGATGCTGCCATTTAGTTCAAAAGCTTCATGATCTGGCATTATGAACTTCTTGTATTTGTGTGGAAGAAATTTGATATTGATTTGATTTACCTACTAAGAGAAACAAGCCAAAGTATAAAGACTTTAACTTCCTGTTACCAGTAGGTGGCGCTATGACTATGATTCAAAATTGGCCTGCATATGTCTTCAGGCCTGGAGTCTAATCAAACACGTGAAATCTGGCAAAGATCTGATGATGTGGAGTCGAGTTACATCAGTTTATTCGTTCATGGCGAAGGATCGAAATTCGCCGAGCCGCCACGTCGCCGCCCTTCAGTAACTTCTTACAATCTTCACAACGAAGCATTATCAAGGTCTTAAGGCTTGTTTGACAACATTTGAGAGGGATCTAATTAATCTGTGAGGAGCAGGATGTCAAAGTACGCAGCGTACAACTTCCGGTTGCCACTAGGTGGCGCTATCACTATGATTCTAAATTATCATATAGATGTGTTCCGGGTCAGGATGTTATGACATATGAGAGATTTGGAGCAGATTCGACAATGTACGGCCGAGTTACAACAACTTCCTGTTTCGTGGCGAATGGTGTTTCTTTGACGCCACGCCACGGCCACATAGTTCGATAACTTTTTGATCTTTGAGTAACTTTTCACTGCCAAGGTCTCAAGAGCAGACTAGCCGAATCTGAAGTCAATCGGGTCAAATCTCTGGGAGGAGTTCGTTAAAGTATGACGCCTTGAAACGGTCAAAAAACGTCATAAAAGTAAAAATGGCCGACTTCCTGTTTGGTTTAGAGAAAACGGCCAAGAGGATTTTTTGTGCGTCTCATCACGTTCCACATACCGACCAAATTTCATACAGCTGGGTGAAACCTGATGTTGGGGCTACTCAATAGGGGGCGCTAGCGAGCCAATATTTCATACCGCAGCTGGACACCCCAATCAGACTGCAATTTTCGCAAATTCTGGCTTGCGTGCCAAATTTCACAACATTCCCAATATCCCAAGCACCTCCTTTTTGCGACGAAACACATAAAATAATAATAATAATAATAAGAATAATAATAAGAATTAAAGCTGCGAGCAGCGATGGGCGGGCCCTCGCAATATGCACGTCGGGGTGCCGGCGGGACTCCGGCCTGCGCGGCCGAGAACGTCCGCGACCGTCGGACGGCGCGAGGACTATGGCTGATGCTGCCATTTAGTTCTGTGACCGTCAGACACTGCATGCAGGTTTAGAGCATGGCCCCAATATACTTTTATTTAAGTCCATATGTGATACATGTTCCTACCACATTTCATACATCTAGGTCAAACGTACTGCGAGGGCTGCTTCGTTGAAATTTTGTAGGGGGCGCTATTGAGCCGATTTGCCACTCTGAACCAATAAAATCATATTCCATAACTACATTTCGGCCTTGTAATCTACTTGCCAAGTTTGCTTATGTTTCGAGCATTTTTAGCCTCTCAAAATGACCTTCGTTGTTAACGGCGAAGACTGCATCGCCACGGCAACGGCGTTCGACGTAACATCAAAAGCTTCGTGATCTGGCATTATGAACTTCTTGTATTTGTGTGGAAGAAATTTGATATTGATTTGATTTACCTACTAAGAGAAACAAGCCAAAGTATAAAGACTTTAACTTCCTGTTACCAGTAGGTGGCGCTATGACTATGATTCAAAATTGGCCTGCAGATGTCTTCAGGCCTGGAGTCTAATCAAACACGTGAAATCTGGTAAAGATCTGATGATGTGGAGTCGAGTTACATCAGTTTATTTGTTCATGGCGAAGGATCGAAATTCGCCGAGCCGCCACGTCGCCGCCCTTCAGTAACTTCTTACAATCTTCACAAGGAAGCATTATCAAGGTCTTAAGGCTTGTTTGACAACATTTGAGAGGGATCTGATTAATCTGTGAGGAGCAGGATGTCAAAGTACACAGCGTACAACTTCCGGTTGCCACTAGGTGGCGCTATCACTATGATTCTAAATTATCATATAGATGTGTTCCGGGTCAGGATGTTATGACATATGAGAGATTTTGAGCAGATTCGACAATGTACGGCCGAGTTACAACAACTTCCTGTTTCGTGGCGAATGGTGTTTCTTTGACGCCACGCCACGGCCACATCGTTCGATAACTTTTTGATCTTTGAGTAACTTTTCACTGCCAAGGTCTCAAGAGCAGACAAGCCGAATCTGAAGTCAATCGGGTCAAATCTCTGGGAGGAGTTCGTTAAAGTATGACGCCTTGAAACGGTCAAAAAACGTCATAAAAGCAAAAATGGCCGACTTCCTGTTTGGTTTAGACAAAACGGCCAAGAGGATTTTTTGTGCGTCTCATCACGTTCCACATACCGACCAAATTTCATACAGCTGGGTGAATCCTGATGTTGGGGCTACTCAATAGGGGGCGCTAGCGAGCCAATATTTCATACCGTAGCTGGACACCCCAATCAGACTGCAATTTTCGCAAATTCTGGCTTGCGTGAAAAATTTCACAGACTTCCCAATATCCCAAGCACCTCCTTTTTGCGACGAAACACTAAAAATAAGAAGAATAATAATAATAAACATTCGAAATTCAATAGGTCCTCCGCTCCGACTACGTCGGTGCTCGGGCCCTAATAATAATAAACATTCGAAATTCAATAGGTCCTCCGCTCCGACTACGTCGGTGCTCGGGCCCTAATTAAAGCTGCGAGCAGCGATGAGCGGGCCCTCGCAATATGCACGTCGGGGTGCCGGCGGGACTCCGGCCTGCGCGGCCGAGAACGTCCGCGACCGTCGGACGGCGCGAGAACTCTGGTTGATGCTGCCATTCAGTTCTGTGACCGTCAGACACTGCATGCAGGTTCAGAGCATGGCCCCAATATACTTTTATTTCAGTCCATATGTGATACATGTTCCTACCAAATTTCATACATCTAGGTGAAACGTACTGCGAGGGCTGATTCGTTGAAATTTTGTAGGGGGCGCTATTGAGCCGATTTGCCACTCTGAACCAATACAATCATATTCCCTAACTACATTTCGGCCTTGTAATCTACTTGCCAAGTTTGCTTATGTTTCGAGCATTTTTAGCCTCTCAAAATGACCTTCGTTGTTAACGGCGAAGGATGCGTCGCCACGGCAACAGCTTTTCACGAAACAACAAGCTTTGAGTAAATTTTCATCACAAAGGTCTTTAGACTGTACCGACCAAATTTGAAGTTGATCTGATTCATTCCCTAGGAGGAGTTCGTTAAAGTGCAGCGCCTGGAAATGACAAAAACGACATGAGAAATTCATAAAAAATGCAAAATGGATGACTTCCGGTTGGGTTTAGAGCATAGCCCCAAGAGACTTTTATTGAAGTCCATATGCGATACATGTTCCTACCACATTTCATACATCTAGGTCAAACGTACTGCGAGGGCTGCTTCGTTGAAATTTTGTAGGGGGCGCTATTAAGCCGATTTGCCACTCTGAACCAATAAAATCATATTCTATAACTACATTTCGGCCTTGTAATCTACTTGCCAAGTTTGCTTATGTTTCGAGCATTTTTAGCCTCTCAAAATGACCTTCGTTGTTCACGGCGAAGACTGCATCGCCACGGCAACGGCGTTCGACGAAACATCAAAAGCTTCATGATCTGGTATTATGAACTTCTTGTATTTGTGTGGAACAAATTTGATATTGATTTGATTTACCTACTAAGAGAAACAAGCCAAAGTATAAAGACTTTAACTTCCTGTTAGCAGTAGGTGGCGCTATGACTATGATTCAAAATTGGCCTGCAGATGTCTTCAGGCCTGGAGTCTAATCAAACACGTGAAATCTGGTAAAGATCTGATGATGTGGAGTCGAGTTACATCAGTTTATTCGTTCATGGCGAAGGATCGAAATTCGCCGAGCCGCCACGTCGCCGCCCTTCAGTAACTTCTTACAATCTTCACAATGAAGCATTATCAAGGTCTTAAGGCTTGTTTGACAACATTTGAGAGGGATCTGATTAATCTGTGAGGAGCAGGATGTCAAAGTACGCAGCGTACAACTTCCGGTTGCCACTAGGTGGCGCTATCACTATGATTCTAAATTATCATATAGATGTGTTCCGGGTCAGGATCTTATGACATATGAGAGATTTGGAGCAGATTCGACAATGTACGGCCAAGTTACAACAACTTCCTGTTTCGTGGCGAATGGTGTTTCTTTGACGCCACGCCACGGCCACATAGTTCGATAACTTTTTGATCTTTGAGTAACTTTTCACTGTCAAGGTCTCAAGAGCAGACTCGCCGAATCTGAAGTCAATCGGGTCAAATCTCTGGGAGGAGTTCGTTAAAGTATGACGCCTTGAAACGGTCAAAAAACGTCATAAAAGCAAAAATGGCCGACTTCCTGTTTGGTTTAGAGAAAACGGCCAAGAGGATTTTTGGTGCGTCTCATCACGTTCCACATAACTACCAACTTTCATACAGCTGGGTGAATCCTGATGTCGGGGCTACTCAATAGGGGGCGCTAGCGAGCCAATATTTCATACTGCAGCTGGACACCCCAATCAGACTGCAATTTTCGCAAATTCTGGCTTGCGTGCCAAATTTCACAACATTCCCAATATCCCAAGCACCTCCTTTTTGCGACGAAACACATAAAATAATAATAATAATTAAAGCTGCGAGCAGCGATGGGCGGGCCCTCGCAATATGCACGTCGGGGTGCCGGCGGGACTCCGGCCTGCGCGGCCGAGAACGTCCGCGACCGTCGGACGGCGCGAGGACTCTGGCTGATGCTGCCATTTAGTTCTGTGACCGTCAGACACTGCATGCAGGTTTAGAGCATGGCCCCAATATACTTTTATTTAAGTCCATATGTGATACATGTTCCCACCAAATTTCATACATCTAGGTCAAACGTACTGCGAGGGCTCCTTAGTCAAAATTTTGTAGGGGGCGCTATTGAGCCGATTTGCCACTCTGAACCAATAAAATCATATTCCCTAACTACATTTCGGCCTTGTAATCTACTTGCCAAGTTTGCTTATGTTTCGAGCATTTTTAGCCTGTCAAAATGACCTTCGTTGTTAACGGCGAAGACTGCATCGCCACGGCAACGGCGTTCGACGAAACATCAAAAACTTCATGATCTGGCATTATGAACTTCTTGTATTTGTGTGGAACAAATTTGATATTGATTTGATTTACCTACTGAGAGAAACAAGCCAAAGTATCAAGACTTTAACTTCCTGTTACCAGTAGGTGGCGCTATGACTATGATTCAAAATTGGCCTGCAGATGTCTTCAGGCCTGGAGTCTAATCAAGCATGTGAAATCTGGTAAAGATCTGATGATGTGGAGTCGAGATACATCAGTTTATTCGTTCATGGCGAAGGATCGAAATTCGCCGAGCCGCCACGTCGCCGCCCTTCAGTAACTTCTTACAATCTTCACAACGAAGCATTATCAAGGTCTTAAGGCTTGTTTGACAACATTTGAGAGGGATCTGATTAATCTGTGAGGAGCAGGATGTCAAAGTACGCAGCCTACAACTTCCGGTTGCCACTAGGTGGCGCTATCACTATGATTCTAAATTATCATATAGATGTGTTCCGGGTCAGGATGTTATGACATATGAGAGATTTGGAGCAGATTCGACAATGTACGGCCAAGTTACAACAACTTCCTGTTTCGTGGCGAATGGTGTTTCTTTGACGCCACGCCACGGCCACATAGTTCGATAACTTTTTGATCTTTGAGTAACTTTTCACTGCCAAGGTCTCAAGAGCAGACTCGCCGAATCTGAAGTCAATCGGGTCAAATCTCTGGGAGGAGTTCGTTAAAGTATGACGCCTTGAAACGGTCAAAAAACGTCATAAAAGCAAAAATGGCCGACTTCCTGTTTGGTTTAGAGAAAACGGCCAAGAGGATTTTTTGTGCGTCTCATCACGTTCCACATACCTACCAAATTTCATACAGCTGGGTGAATCCTGATGTTGGGGCTACTCAATAGGGGGCGCTAGCGAGCCAATATTTCATACCGCAGCTGGACACCCCAATCAGACTGCAATTTTCGCAAATTCTGGCTTGCGTGCCAAATTTCACAGACTTCCCAATATCCCAAGCACCTCCTTTTTGCCATCAAACTGGTAAAATAATAATAAGAATAAGAATAATAATAATAATAAACATTCGAAATTCAATAGGTCCTCCGCTCCGACTACGTCGGTGCTCGGGCCCTAATTAAAGCTGCGAGCAGCGATGAGCGGGCCCTCGCAATATGCACGTCGGGGTGCATGCACGTCGGGGTGCCGGCGGGACTCCGGCCTGCGCGGCCGAGAACGTCCGCGACCGTCGGACGGCGCGAGGACTCTGGTTGATGCTGTCATTCAGTTCCGTGACCGTCAGACACTGCATGCAGGTTCAGAGCATGGCCCCAATATACTTTTATTTAAGTCCATATGTGATACATGTTCCTACCAAATTTCATACATCTAGGTGAAACGTACTGCGAGGGCTGCTTCGTTGAAATTTTGTAGGGGGCGCTATTGAGCCGATTTGCCACTCTGAACCAATAAAATCATATTCCATAACTACATTTCGGCCTTGTAATCTACTTGCCAAGTTTGGTTATGTTTCGAGCATTTTTAGCCTCTCAAAATGACCTTCGTTGTTAACGGCGAAGACCGCATCGCCACGGCAACGGCGTTCGACGAAACATCAAAAGCTTCATGATCTGGCATTATGAACTTCTTGTATTTGTGTGGAACAAATTTGATATTGATTTGATTTACCGACGAAGAGAAACAAGCCAAAGTATCAAGACTTTAACTTCCTGTTACCAGTAGGTGGCGCTATGACAATGATTCAAAATTGGCCTGCAGATGTCTTCAGGCCTGGAGTCTAATCAAACACGTGAAACCTGGTAAAGATCTGATGATGTGGAGTCGAGTTACATCAGTTTCTTCGTTCATGGCGAAGGATCGAAATTCCGTCGCCACGGCAACAGCTTTTCACGAAACAACAAGCTTTGAGTAACTTTTCATCACAAAGGTCTTTAGACTGTACCGAGCAAATTTGAAGTTGATCTGATGAATTCCCTAGGAGGAGTTCGTTAAAGTGCAGCGCCTGGAAATGACAAAAACGACATGAGAAATTCATAAAAAATGCAAAATGGCTGACTTCCGGTTGGGTTTAGAGCATAGCCCCAAGAGACTTTTATTGAAGTCCTTATGCGATACATGTTCCTACCACATTTCATACATCTAGGTCAAACGTACTGCGAGGGCTGCTTCGTCGAAATTTTGTAGGGGGCGCTATTGAGCCGATTTGGCACTCTGAACCAATAAAATCAGATTCTGTAACTACATTTCGGCCTTGTAATCTACTTGCCAAGTTTGCTTATGTTTCGAGCATTTTTAGCCTCTCAAAATGACCTTCGTTGTTAACGGCGAAGACTGCATCGCCACGGCAACGGCGTTCGACGAAACATCAAAAGCTTCATGATCTGGCATTATGAACTTCTTCTATTTGTGTGGAACAAATTTGATATTGATTTGATTAACCTACTAAGAGAAACAAGCCAAAGTATAAAGACTTTAACTTCCTGTTACCAGTAGGTGGCGCTATGACTATGATTCAAAATTGGCCTGCAGATGTCGTCAGGCCTGGAGTCTAATCAAACACATGACATCTGGTAAAGATCTGATGATGTGGAGTCGAGTTACATCAGTTTATTCGTTCATGGCGAAGGATCGAAATTCGCCGAGCCGCCACGTCGCCGCCCTTCAGTAACTTCTTACAATCTTCACAACGAAGCATTATCAAGGTCTTAAGGCTTGTTTGACAAGATTTGAGAGGGATCTGATTAATCTGTGAGGAGCAGGATGTCAAAGTACGCAGCGTACAACTTCCGGTTGCCACTAGGTGGCGCTATCACTATGATTCTAAATTATCATATAGATGTGTTCCGGGTCAGGATGTTATGACATATGAGAGATTTGGAGCAGATTCGACAATGTACGGCCGAGTTACAACAACTTCCTGTTTCGTGGCGAATGGTGTTTCTTTGACGCCACGCCACGGCCACATAGTTCGATAACTTTTTGATCTTTGAGTAACTTTTCACTGCCAAGGTCTCAAGAGCAGACTCGCCGAATCTGAAGTCAATCGGGTCAAATCTCTGGGAGGAGTTCGTTAAAGTATGACGCCTTGAAACGGTCAAAAAACGTCATAAAAGCAAAAATGGCCGACTTCCTGTTTGGTTTAGAGAAAACGGCCAAGAGGATTTTTTGTGCGTCTCATCACGTTCCACATACCTACCAAATTTCATACAGCTGGGTGAATCCTGATGTTGGGGCTACTCAATAGGGGGCGCTAGCGAGCCAATATTTCATACCGCAGCTGGACACCCGAATCAGACTGCAATTTTCGCAAATTCTGGCTTGCGTGCCAAATTTCACAGACTTCCCAATATCCCAAGCACCTCCTTTTTGCGACGAAACACTAAAAATAATAATAATAATAATAATAATAATAAACATTCGAAATTCAATAGGTCCTCCGCTCCGACTACGTCGGTGCTCGGGCCCTAATTAAAGCTGCGAGCAGCGATGAGCGGGCCCTCGCTATATGCACGTCGGGGTGCATGCACGTCGGAGTGCCGGCGGGACTCCGGCCTGCGCGGCCGAGAACGTCCGCGACCGTCGGACGGCGCGAGGACTCTGGCCGATGCTGCCATTCAGTTCTGTGACCGTCAGACACTGCATGCAGGTTTAGAGCATGGCCCCAATATACTTTTATTTAAGTCCATATGTGATACATGTTCCTACCAAATTTCATACATCTAGGTGAAACGTACTGCGAGGGCTGCTTCGTTGAAATTTTGTAGGGGGCGCTATTGAGCCGATTTGCCACTCTGAACCAATGAAATCATATTCTATAACTACATTTCGGTCTTGTAATCTGCTTGCCAAGTTTGCTTATGTTTCGAGCATTTGTAGCCTCTCAAAATGACCTTCGTTGTTAACGGCGAAGACTGCATCGCCACGGCAACGGCGTTCGATGAAACATCAAAAGCTTCATGATCTGGCATTATGAACTTCTTGTATTTGTGTGGAACAAATTTGATATTGATTTGATTTACCTGCTAAGAGAAACAAGCCAAAGTATCAAGACTTTAACTTCCTGTTACCAGTAGGTGGCGCTATGACTATGATTCAAAATTGGCCTGCAGATGTCTTCAGGCCTGGAGTCTAATCAAGCATGTGCAATCTGGTAAAGATCTGATGATGTGGAGTCGAGATACATCAGTTTATTCGTTCATGGCGAAGGATCGAAATTCGCCGAGCCGCCACGTCGCCGCCCTTCAGTAACTTCTTGCAATCTTCACAACGAAGCATTATCAAGGTCTTAAGACTTGTTTGACAACATTTGAGAGGGATCTGATTAATCTGTGAGGAGCAGGATGTCAAAGTATGCAGCGTACAACTTCCGGTTGCCACTAGGTGGCGCTATCACTATGATTCTAAATTATCATACAGATGTGTTCCGGGTCAGGATGTTATGACATATGAGAGATTTGGAGCAGATTCGACAATGTACGGCCGAGTTACAACAACTTCCTGTTTCGTGGCGAATAGTGTTTCTTTGACGCCACGCCACGGCCACATAGTTCGATAACTTTTTGATCTTTGAGTAACTTTTCACTGCCAAGGTCTCAAGAGCAGACTAGCCGAATCTGAAGTCAATCGGGTCAAATCTCTGGGAGGAGTTCGTTAAAGTATGACGCCTTGAAACGGTCAAAAACCGTCATAAAAGTAAAAATGGCCGACTTCCTGTTTGGTTTAGAGAAAACTTCCAAGAGGATTTTTGGTGCGTCTCATCACGTTCCACATACCTACTAACTTTCATACAGCTGGGTGAAACCTGATGTTGGGGCTACTCAATAGGGGGCGCTAGCGAGCCAATATTTCATACCGCAGCTGGGCACCCCAATCAGACTGCAATTTTCGCAAATTCTGGCTTGCGTGCCAAATTTCACAACATTCCCAATATCCCAAGCACCTCCTTTTTGCGACGAAACACATAAAATAAGAATAATAATAATAAACATTCGAAATTCAATAGGTCCTCCGCTCCGACTACGTCGGTGCTCGGGCCCTAATTAAAGCTGCGAGCAGCGATGGGCGGGCCCTCGCAATATGCACGTCGGGGTGCATGCACGTCGGGGTGCCGGCGGGACTCCGGCCTGCGCGGCCGAGAACGTCCGCGACCGTCGGACGGCGCGAGGACTCTGGTTGATGCTGTCATTCAGTTCCATGACCGTCAGACACTGCATGCAGGTTCAGAGCATGGCCCCAATATACTTTTATTGAAGTCCATATGTGATACATGTTCCTACCAAATTTCATACATCTAGGTCAAACGTACTGCAAGGGCTGCTTCGTTGAAATTTTATAGGGGGCGCTATTGAGCCGATTTGCCACTCTGAACCAATAAAATCATATTATACAACTACATTTTGGGCTTTAAATGTGTATGCCAAGTTTGCTTATGTTTCGAGCATTTTTAGCCTCTCAAAATGACCTTCGTTGTTAACGGCGAAGACTGCATCGCCACGGCAACGGCGTTCGACGAAACATCAAAAGCTTCATGATCTGGCATTATGAACTATTTGTGTGGAACAAATTTGATATTGATTTGATTTACCTACTAAGAGAAACAAGCCAAAGTATCAAGACTTTAACTTCCTGTTACCAGTAGGTGGCGCTATGACTATGATTCAAAATTGGCCTGCATATGTCTTCAGGCCTGGAGTCTAATCAAACACGTGAAATCTGGTAAAGATCTGATGATGTGGAGTCGAGTTACATCAGTTTATTCGTTCATGGCGAAGGATCGAAATTCCGTCGCCACGGCAACAGCTTTTCACGAAACAACAAGCTTTGAGTATATTTTCATCACAAAGGTCTTTAGACTGTACCGACCAAATTTGAAGTTGATCTGATGAATTCCCTAGGAGGAGTTTGTTAAAGTGCAGCACCTGGAAATGACAGAAACGACACTAGAAATTCATAAAAAATAAAAAATGGCTGACTTCCGGTTGGGTTTAGAGCATGGCGCCAAGAGACTTTTATTTACGTCCATATGTGATACATGTTCCTACCACATTTCATACATCTAGGTCAAACGTACTGCGAGGGCTGCTTCGTCGGAATTTTGCAGGGGGCGCTATTGAGCCGATTTGCCACTCTGAACCAATCAAATCATATTCCCTAACTACATTTCGGCCTTGTAATCTACTTGCCAAGTTTTCTTATGTTTCGAGCATTTCTAGCCTCTCAAAATGACCTTCGTTGTTAACGGCGAAGACTGCATCGCCACGGCAACGGCGTTCGAGGAAACATCAAAAGCTTCATGATCTGGCATTATGAACTTCTTGTATTTGTGTGGAACAAATTTGATATTGATTTGATTTACCTACTGAGAGAAACAAGCCAAAGTATCAAGACTTTAACTTCCTGTTACCAGTAGGTGGCGCTATGACTATGATTCAAAATTGGCCTGCAGATGTCTTCAGGCCTGGAGTCTAATCAAGCACGTGAAATCTGGTAAAGATCTGATGATGTGGAGTCGAGTTACATCAGTTTATTCGTTCATGGCGAAGGATCGAAATTCGCCGAGCCGCCACGTCGCCGCCCTTCAGTAACTTCTTACATTCTTCACAATGAAGCATTATCAAGGTCTTAAGGCTTGTTTGACAACATTTGAGAGGGATCTGATTAATCTGTGAGGAGCAGGATGTCAAAGTACGCAGCGTACAACTTCCGGTTGCCACTAGGTGGCGCTATCACTTTGATTCTAAATTATCATATAGATGTGTTCCGGGTCAGGATTTTATGACATATGAGAGATTTTGAGCAGATTCGACAATGTACGGCCGAGTTACAACAACTTCCTGTTTCGTGGCGAATGGTGTTTCTTTGACGCCACGCCACGGCCACATAGTTCGATAACTT
The DNA here is from genome assembly GCF_949748355.1 of Melanostigma gelatinosum. Taxonomy (NCBI): domain Eukaryota; kingdom Metazoa; phylum Chordata; class Actinopteri; order Perciformes; family Zoarcidae; genus Melanostigma; species Melanostigma gelatinosum. The sequence continues at coordinate 27,152,349 of NC_136645.1, forward strand.
TTTGATCTTTGAGTAACTTTTCACTGCCAAGGTCTCAAGAGCAGACTAGCCGAATCTGAAGTCAATCGGGTCAAATCTCTGTGAGGAGTTCGTTAAAGTATGACGCCTTGAAACGGTCAAAAAACGTCATAAAAGCAAAAATGGCCGACTTCCTGTTTGGTTTAGAGAAAACGTCCAAGAGGGTTTTTTGTGCGTCTCATCACGTTCCACATACCGACCAAATTTCATACAGCTGGGTGAATCCTGATGTTGGGGCTACTCAATAGGGGGCGCTAGCGAGCCAATATTTCATACCGCAGCTGGACACCCCAATCAGACTGCAATTTTCGCAAATTCTGGCTTGCTTGCCAAATTTCACAACATTCCCAATATCCCAAGCACCTCCTTTTTGCCATCAAACTGGTAAAATAATAATAATAATTAAAGCTGCGAGCAGCGATGGGCGGGCCCTCGCAATATGCACGTCGGGGTGCCGGCGGGACTCCGGCCTGCGCGGCCGAGAACGTCCGCGACCGTCGGACGGCGCGAGGACCCTGGCTGATGCTGCCATTTAGTTCTGTGACCGTCAGACACTGCATGCAGGTTTAGAGCATGGCCCCAATATACTTTTATTTAAGTCCATATGTGATACATGTTCCCACCAAATTTCATACATCTAGGTCAAACGTACTGCGAGGGCTGCTTCGTCGAAATTTTGTAGGGGGCGCTATTGAGCCGATTTGCCACTCTGAACCAATAAAATCATATTCCCTAACTACATTTCGGCCTTGTAATCTACTTGCCAAGTTTGCTTATGTTTCGAGCATTTTTAGCCTGTCAAAATGACCTTTGTTGTTAACGGCGAAGACTGCATCGCCACGGCAACGGCGTTCGACGAAACATCAAAAACTTCATGATCTGGCATTATGAACTTCTTGTATTTGTGTGGAACAAATTTGATATTGATTTGATTTACCTACTGAGAGAAACAAGCCAAAGTATCAAGACTTTAACTTCCTGTTACCAGTAGGTGGCGCTATGACTATGATTCAAAATTGGCCTGCAGATGTCTTCAGGCCTGGAGTCTAATCAAACACGTGAAATCTGGGAAAGATCTGATGATGTGGAGTCGAGATACATCAGTTTATTCGTTCATGGCGAAGGATCGAAATTCGCCGAGCCGCCACGTCGCCGCCCTTCAGTAACTTCTTACAATCTTCACAACGAAGCATTATCAAGGTCTTAAGGCTTGTTTGACAACATTTGAGAGGGATCTGATTAATCTGTGAGGAGCAGGATGTCAAAGTACGCAGCCTACAACTTCCGGTTGCCACTAGGTGGCGCTATCACTATGATTCTAAATTATCATATAGATGTGTTCCGGGTCAGGATGTTATGACATATGAGAGATTTGGAGCAGATTCGACAATGTACGGCCGAGTTACAACAACTTCCTGTTTCGTGGCGAATGGTGTTTCTTTGACGCCACGCCACGGCCACATAGTTCGATAACTTTTTGATCTTTGAGTAACTTCTCACTGCCAAGGTCTCAAGAGCAGACTAGCCGAATCTGAAGTCAATCGGGTCAAATCTCTGGGAGGAGTTCGTTAAAGTATGACGCCTTGAAACGGTCAAAAAACGTCATAAAAGCAAAAATGGCCGACTTCCTGTTTGGTTTAGAGAAAACGGCCAAGAGGATTTTTGGTGCGTCTCATCACGTTCCACATAACTACCAACTTTCATACAGCTGGGTGAATCCTGATGTTGGGGCTACTCAATAGGGGGCGCTAGCGAGCCAATATTTCATACTGCAGCTGGACACCCCAAGCAGACTGCAATTTTCGCAAATTCTGGCTTGCGTGCCAAATTTCACAACATTCCCAATATCCCAAGCACCTCCTTTTTGCGACGAAACACATAAAATAATAATAATAATTAAAGCTGCGAGCAGCGATGAGCGGGCCCTCGCAATATGCACGTCGGGTGCCGGCAGGACTCCGGCCTGCGCGGCCGAGAACGTCCGCGACCGTCGGACGGCGCGAGGACTCTGGTTGATGCTGCCATTGTGTTCCGTGACCGTCAGACACTGCATGCAGGTTCAGCGCATGGCCCCAATATACTTTTATTTAAGTCCATATGTGATACATGTTCCTACCAAATTTCATACATCTAGGTGAAACGTACTGCGAAGGCTGCTTCTTTGAAATTTAGTAGGGGGCGCTATTGAGACGATTTGCCACTCTGAACCAATAAAATCATATTCTATAACTACATTTCGGGCTTGTAATCTGCTTGCCAAGTTTGCTTATGTTTCGAGCATTTGTAGCCTCTCAAAATTACCTTCGTTGTTAACGGCGAAGACTGCATCGCCACGGCAACGGCGTTCGATGAAACATCGAAAGCTTCATGATCTGGCATTATGAACTTCTTGTATTTGTGTGGAACAAATTTGATATTGATTTGATTGACCTACTAAGAGAAACAAGCCAAAGTATCAAGACTTTAACTTCCTGTTACCAGTAGGTGGCGCTATGACTATTATTCAAAATTGGCCTGCAGATGTTTTCAGGCCTGGAGTCTAATCAAACACGTGAAATCTGGTAAAGATCTGATGATGTGGAGTCGAGTTACATCAGTTTATTCGTTCATGGCGAAGGATCGAAATTCGCCGAGCCGCCACGTCGCCGCCCTTCAGTAACTTCTTACAGTCTTCACAATGAAGCATTAACAAGGTCTTAAGACTTCTCTCACAACATTTGAGAGGGATCTGATTAATCTGTGAGGAGCAGGATGTCAAAGTACGCAGCGTACAACTTCCGGTTGCCACTAGGTGGCGCTATCACTATGATTCTAAATTATCATATAGATGTGTTCCGGGTCAGGATGTTATGACATATGAGAGATTTTGAGCAGATTCGACAATGTACGGCCGAGTTACAACAACTTCCTGTTTCGTGGCGAATGGTGTTTCTTTGACGCCACGCCACGGCCACATAGTTCGATAACTTTTTGATCTTTGAGTAACTTTTCACTGCCAAGGTCTCAAGAGCAGACTAGCCGAATCTGAAGTCAATCGGGTCAAATCTCTGGGAGGAGTTCGTTAAAGTATGACGCCTTGAAACGGTAAAAAAACGTCATAAAAGCAAAAATGGCCGACTTCCTGTTTGGTTTAAAGAAAACGTCCAAGAGGATTTTTTGTGCGTCTCATCACGTTCCACATAACTACCAAATTTCATACAGCTGGGTGAAACCTGATGTTGGGGCTACTCAATAGGGGGCGCTAGCGAGCCAATATTTCATACCGCAGCTGGACACCCCAATCAGACTGCAATTTTCGCAAATTCTGGCTTGCGTGCCAAATTTCACAAACGTCCCAATATCCCAAGCACCTCCTTTTTGCGACGAAACACATAAAATAATAATAATTAAAGCTGCGAGCAGCGATGGGCGGGCCCTCGCAATATGCACGTCGGGGTGCCGGCGGGACTCCGGCCTGCGCGGCCGAGAACGTCCGCGACCGTCGGACGGCGCGAGGACTCTGGCTGATGCTGCCATTTAGTTCTGTGACCGTCAGACACTGCATGCAGGTTTAGAGCATGGCCCCAATATACTTTTATTTAAGTCCATATGTGATACATGTTCCCACCAAATTTCATACATCTAGGTCAAACGTACTGCGAGGGCTCCTTCGTCGAAATTTTGTAGGGGGCGCTATTGAGCCGATTTGCCACTCTGAACCAATAAAATCATATTCTGTTACTACATTTCGGCCTTGTAATCTACTTGCCAAGTTTGCTTATGTTTCGAGCATTTTTAGCCTCTCAAAATGACCTTCGTTGTCAACGGCGAACACTGCATCGCCACGGCAACGGCGTTCGACGAAACATTAAAAGCTTCATGATCTGGCATTATGAACTTCTTGTATTTGTGTGGAACAAATTTGATATTGATTTGATTTACCTACTAAGAGAAACAAGCCAAAGTATAAAGACTTTAACTTCCTGTTACCAGTAGGTGGCGCTATGACTATGATTCAAAATTGGCCTACAGATGTCTTCAGGCCTGGAGTCTAATCAAACACGTGAAATCTGGTAAAGATCTGATGATGTGGAGTCAAGATACATCAGTTTATTCGTTCATGGCGAAGGATCGAAATTCGCCGAGCCGCCACGTCGCCGCCCTTCAGTAACTTCTTACAATCTTCACAATGAAGCATTACCAAGGTCTTAAGGCTTGTTTGACAAGATTTGAGAGGGATCTGATGAATCTGTGAGGAGCAGGATGTCAAAGTACGAAGCGTGCAACTTCCGGTTGCCACTAGGTGGCGCTATCAGTTTGATTCAAAATTATCATACAGATGTGTTCCGGGTCAGGATGTTATGACATATGAGAGATTTTGAGCAGATTCGACAATGTACGGCCGAGTTACAACAACTTCCTGTTTCGTGGCGAATGGTGTTTCTTTGACGCCACGCCACGGCCACATAGTTCGATAACTTTTTGATCTTTGAGTAACTTTTCACTGCCAAGGTCTCAAGAGCAGACTAGCCGAATCTGAAGTCAATCGGGTCAAATCTCTGGGAGGAGTTCGTTAAAGTATGACGCCTTGAAACGGTCAAAAAACGTCATAAAAGTAAAAATGGCCGACTTCCTGTTTGGTTTAGAGAAAACTTCCAAGAGGATTTTTGGTGCGTCTCATCACGGTCCACATAACTACCAACTTTCATACAGCTGGGTGAAACCTGATGTTGGGGCTACTCAATAGGGGGCGCTAGCGAGCCAATATTTCATACCGCAGCTGGACACCCCAATCAGACTGCAATTTTCGCAAATTCTGGCTTGCGTGCCAAATTTCACAGACTTCCCAATATCCCAAGCACCTCCTTTTTGCGACGAAAGACTAAGAATAAGAAGAAGAATAAACATTACGGTTTCAATAGGTCCTCCGCTCCGACTACGTCGGTGCTCGGGCCCTAATTAAAGCTGCGAGCAGCGATGGGCGGGCCCTCGCAATATGCACGTCGGGGTGCATGCACGTCGGGGTGGCGGCGGGACTCCGGCCTGCGCGGCCGAGAACGTCCGCGACCGTCGGACGGCGCGAGGACTCTGGTTGATGCTGTCATTCAGTTCCGTGACCGTCAGACACTGCATGCAGGTTCAGAGCATGGCCCCAAGAGACTTTTACTGAAGTCCATATGTGATACATGTTCCTACCAAATTTCATACATCTAGGTGAAACGTACTGCGAGGGCTGCTTGGTTGAAATTTTGTAGGGGGCGCTATTGAGCCGATTTGCCACTCTGAACCAATAAAATCATATTATACAACTACATTTTGGGCTTTAAATGTGTATGCCAAGTTTGCTTATGTTTCGAGCATTTGTAGCCTCTCAAAATGACCTTCGTTGTTAACGGCGAAGACTGCATCGCCACGGCAACGGCGTTCGACGAAACATCAAAAGCTTCATGATCTGGCATTATGAACTATTTGTGTGGAACAAATTTGATATTGATTTGATTTACCTACTAAGAGAAACAAGCCAAAGTATCAAGACTTTAACTTCCTGTTACCAGTAGGTGGCGCTATGACTATGATTCAAAATTGGCCTGCATATGTCTTCAGGCCTGGAGTCTAATCAAACACGTGAAATCTGGTAAAGATCTGATGATGTGGAGTCGAGTTACATCAGTTTATTCGTTTATGGCGAAGGATCGAAATTGCGTCGCCACGGCAACAGCTTTTCACGAAACAACAAGCTTTGAGTAACTTTTCATCACAAAGGTCTTTAGACTGTACCGACAAAATTTGAAGTTGATCTGATGAATTCCCTAGGAGGAGTTCGTTAAAGTGCAGCGCCTGGAAATGACAAAAACGACATGAGAAATTCATAAAAAATGCAAAATGGCTGACTTCCGGTTGGGTTTAGAGCAAAGCCCCAAGAGACTTTTATTGAAGTCCATATGCGATACATGTTCCTACCACATTTCATACATCTAGGTCAAACGTACTGCGAGGGCTGCTTCGTTGAAATTTTGTAGGGGGCGCTATTAAGCCGATTTGCCACTCTGAACCAATAAAATCATATTCTATAACTACATTTCGGCCTTGTAATCTACTTGCCAAGTTTGCTTATGTTTCGAGCATTTTTAGCCTCTCAAAATGACCTTCGTTGTTAACGGCGAAGACTGCATCGCCACGGCAACGGCATTCGACGAAACATCAAAAGCTTCATGATCTGGCATTATGAACTTCTTGTATTTGTGTGGAACAAATTTGATATTGATTTGATTTACCTACTAAGAGAAACAAGCCAAAGTATAAAGACTATAACTTCCTGTTACCAGTAGGTGGCGCTATGACTATGATTCAAAATTGGCCTGCAGATGTCTTCAGGCCTGGAGTCTAATCAAACACGTGAAATCTGGTAAAGATCTAATGATGTGGAGTCGAGTTACATCAGTTTATTCGTTCATGGCGAAGGATCGAAATTCGCCGAGCCGCCACGTCGCCGCCCTTCAGTAACTTCTTACAATCTTCACAATGAAGCATTATCAAGGTCTTAAGGCTTGTTTGACACGATTTGAGAGGGATCTGATGAATCTGTGAGGAGCAGGATGTCAAAGTACGCAGCGTACAACTTCCGGTTGCCACTAGGTGGCGCTATCACTATGATTCTAAATTATCATACAGATGTGTTCCGGGTCAGGATGTTATGACATATGAGAGATTTGGAGCAGATTCGACAATGTACGGCCGAGTTACAACAACTTCCTGTTTCGTGGCGAATGGTGTTTCTTTGACGCCACGCCACGGCCACATAGTTCGATAACTTTTTGATCTTTGAGTAACTTTTCACTGCCAAGGTCTCAAGAGCAGACTAGCCGAATCTGAAGTCAATCGGGTCAAATCTCTGGGAGGAGTTCGTTAAAGTATGACGCCTTGAAACGGTCAAAAAACGTCATAAATGCAAAAATGGCCGACTTCCTGTTTGGTTTAGAGAAAACTTCCAAGAGGATGTTTTGTGCGTCTCATCACGTTCCACATACCTACCAACTTTCATACAGCTGGGTGAAACCTGATGTTGGGGCTACTCAATAGGGGGCGCTAGCGAGCCAATATTTCATACCACAGCTGGACACCACAATCAGACTGCAATTTTCGCAAATTCTGGCTTGCCTGCCAAATTTCACAACATTCCCAATATCCCAAGCACCTCCTTTTTGCGACGAAACACATAAAATAATAATAAGAATTAAAGCTGCGAGCAGCGATGAGCGGGCCCTCGCAATACGCACGTCGGGGTGCCGGCGGGACTCCGGCCTGCGCGGCCGAGAACGTCTGCGACCGTCGGACGGCGCGAGGACTCTGGCTGATGCTGCCATTTAGTTCTGTGACCGTCAGACACTGCATGCAGGTTTAGAGCATGGCCCCAATATACTTTTATTTAAGTCCATATGTGATACATGTTCCCACCAAATTTCATACATCTAGGTCAAACGTACTGCGAGGGCTGCTTCGTCGAAATTTTGTAGGGGGCGCTATTGAGCCGATTTGCCACTCTGAACCAATAAAATCATATTCCCTAACTACATTTCGGCCTTGTAATCTACTTGCCAAGTTTGCTTATGTTTCGAGCATTTTTAGCCTGTCAAAATGACCTTCGTTGTTAACGGCGAAGACTGCATCGCCACGGCAACGGCGTTCGACGAAACATCAAAAAATTCATGATCTGGCATTATGAACTTCTTGTATTTGTGTGGAACAAATTTGATATTGATTTGATTTACCTACTGAGAGAAACAAGCCAAAGTATCAAGACTTTAACTTCCTGTTACCAGTAGGTGGCGCTATGACTATGATTCGAAATTGGCCTGCAGATGTCTTCAGGCCTGGAGTCTAATCAAGCATGTGAAATCTGGTAAAGATCTGATGATGTGGAGTCGAGATACATCAGTTTATTCGTTCATGGCGAAGGATCGAAATTCGCCGAGCCGCCACGTCGCCGCCCTTCAGTAACTTCTTACAATCTTCACAATGAAGCATTATCAAGGTCTTAAGGCTTGTTTGACAACATTTGAGAGGGATCTGATTAATCTGTGAGGAGCAGGATGTCAAAGTACGCAGCGTACAACTTCCGGTTGCCACTAGGTGGCGCTATCAGTTTGATTCAAAATGATCATATAGATGTGTTCCGGGTCAGGATGTTATGACATATGAGAGATTTTGAGCAGATTCGACAATGTACGGCCGAGTTACAACAACTTCCTGTTTCGTGGCGAATGGTGTTTCTTTGACGCCACGCCACGGCCACATAGTTCGATAACTTTTTGATCTTTGAGTAACTTTTCACTGCCAAGGTCTCAAGAGCAGACTAGCCGAATCTGAAGTCAATCGGGTCAAATCTCTGGGAGGAGTTCGTTAAAGTATGACGCCTTGAAACGGTCAAAAAACGTCATAAAAGCAAAAATGGCCGACTTCCTGTTTGGTTTAGAGAAAACTTCCAAGAGGATTTTTGGTGCGTCTCATCACGTTCCACATACCGACCAAATTTCATACAGCTGGGTGAATCCTGATGTTGGGGCTACTCAATAGGGGGCGCTAGCGAGCCAATATTTCATACCGCAGCTGGACACCCCAATCAGACTGCAATTTTCGCAAATTCTGGCTTGCGTGCCAAATTTCACAACATTCCCAATATCCCAAGCACCTCCTTTTTGCGACGAAACACATAAAATAATAATAATAAGAATAATAAACATTCGAAATTCAATAGGTCCTCCGCTCCGACTACGTCGGTGCTCGGGCCCTAATAATAATTAAAGCTGCGAGCAGCGATGGGCGGGCCCTCGCAATGTGCACGTCGGGGTGCCGGCGGGACTCCGGCCTGCGCGGACGAGAATGTCCGCGAGCGTCGGACGGCGCGAGGACTCTGGCTGATGCTGCCATTCAGTTCTGTGACCGTCAGACACTGCATGCAGGTTTAGAGCATGGCCCCAAGAGACTTTTATTGAAGTCCATATGCGATACATGTTCCTACCACATTTCATACATCTAGGTCAAACGTACTGCGAGGGCTGCTTCGTCGAAATTTTGTAGGGGGCGCTATTGAGCCGATTTGCCACTCTGAACCAATAAAATCATATTCCGTAACTACATTTCGGCCTTGTAATCTACTTGCCAAGTTTGCTTATGTTTCGAGCATTTTTAGCCTCTCAAAATGACCTTCGTTGTTAACGGCGACGACTGCATCGCCACGGCAACGGCGTTCGACGAAACATCAAAAGCTTCATGATCTGGCATTATGAACTTCTTGTATTTGTGTGGAACAAATTTGATATGGATTTGATTTACCTACTAAGAGAAACAAGCCAAAGTATAAAGACTTTAACTTCCTGTTACCAGTAGGTGGCGCTATGACTATGATTCAAAATTGGCCTGCAGATGTCTTCAGGCCTGGAGTCTAATCAAACACGTGAAATCTGGGAAAGATCTGATGATGTGGAGTCGAGATACATCAGTTTATTCGTTCATGGCGAAGGATCGAAATTCGCCGAGCCGCCACGTCGCCGCCCTTCAGTAACTTCTTACAATCTTCACAACGAAGCATTATCAAGGTCTTAAGGCTTGTTTGACAACATTTGAGAGGGATCTGATTAATCTGTGAGGAGCAGGATGTCAAAGTACGCAGCCTACAACTTCCGGTTGCCACTAGGTGGCGCTATCACTATGATTCTAAATTATCATATAGATGTGTTCCGGGTCAGGATGTTATGACATATGAGAGATTTGGAGCAGATTCGACAATATACGGCCGAGTTACAACAACTTCCTGTTTCGTGGCGAATGGTGTTTCTTTGACGCCACGCCACGGCCACATAGTTCGATAAATTTTTGATCTTTGAGTAACTTTTCACTGTCAAGGTCTCAAGAGCAGACTAGCCGAATCTGAAGTCAATCGGGTCAAATCTCTGGGAGGAGTTCGTTAAAGTATGACGCCTTGAAACGGTCAAAAAACGTCATAAAAGTAAAAATGGCCGACTTCCTGTTTGGTTTAGAGAAAACGGCCAAGAGGATTTTTTGTGCGTCTCATCACGTTCCACATACCGACAAAATTTCATACAGCTGGGTGAAACCTGATGTTGGGGCTACTCAATAGGGGGCGCTAGCGAGCCAATATTTCATACCGCAGCTGGACACCCCAATCAGACTGCAATTTTCGCAAATTCTGGCTTGCGTGCCAAATTTCACAACATTCCCAATATCCCAAGCACCTCCTTTTTGCGACGAAACACATAAAATAATAATAATAATTAAAGCTGCGAGCAGCGATGGGCGGGCCCTCGCAATATGCACGTCGGGGTGCATGCACGTTGGGGTGGCGGCGGGACTCCGGCCTGCGCGGCCGAGAACGTCCGCGACCGTCGGACGGCGCGAGGACTCTGGTTGATGCTGTCATTCAGTTCCGTGACCGTCAGACACTGCATGCAGGTTCAGAGCATGGCCCCAATATACTTTTATTTAAGTCCATATGTGATACATGTTCCTACCAAATTTCATACATCTAGGTGCAACGTACTGCGAGGGCTGCTTCGTTGAAATTTTGTAGGGGGCGCTATTGAGCCGATTTGCCACTCTGAACCAATAAAATCATATTATACAACTACATTTTGGGCTTTAAATGTGTATGCCAAGTTTGCTTATGTTTCGAGCATTTTTAGCCTCTCAAAATGACCTTCGTTGTTAACGGCGAAGACTGCATCGCCACGGCAACGGCGTTCGACGAAACATCAAAAGCTTCATGATCTGGCATTATGAACTATTTGTGTGGAACAAATTTGATATTGATTTGATTTACCTACTAAGAGAAACAAGCCAAAGTATCAAGACTTTAACTTCCTGTTACCAGTAGGTGGCGCTATGACTATGATTCAAAATTGGCCTGCATATGTCTTCAGGCCTGGAGTCTAATCAAACACGTGAAATCTGGTAAAGATCTGATGATGTGGAGTCGAGTTACATCAGTTTATTCGTTCATGGCAGTAGGTGGCGCTATGACTATGATTCAAAATTGGCCTGCATATGTCTTCAGGCCTGGAGTCTAATCAAACACGTGAAATCTGGTAAAGATCTGATGATGTGGAGTCGAGTTACATCAGTTTATTCGTTCATGGCGAAGGATCGAAATTCCGTCGCCACGGCAACAGCTTTTCACGAAACAACAAGCTTTGAGTAACTTTTCATCACAAAGGTCTTTAGACTGTACCGACCAAATTTGAAGTTGATCTGATGAATTCCCTAGGAGGAGTTCGTTAAAGTGCAGCGCCTGGAAATGACAAAAACGACATGAGAAATTCATAGAAAATGCAAAATGGCTGACTTCCGGTTGGGTTTAGAGCATAGCCCCAAGAGACTTTTATTGAAGTCCATATGCGATACATGTTCCTACCACATTTCATACATCTAGGTCAAACGTACTGCGAGGGCTGCTTCGTCGGAATTTTGTAGGGGGCGCTATTGAGCCGATTTGCCACTCTGAACCAATAAAATCAGATTCTGTAACTACATTTCGGCCTTGTAATCTACTTGCCAAGTTTGCTTATGTTTCGAGCATTTTTAGCCTCTCAAAATGACCATCGTTGTTCACGGCGAAGACTGCATCGCCACGGCAACGGCGTTCGACGAAACATCAAAAGCTTCATGATCTGGCATTATGAACTTCTTGTATTTGTGTGGAACAAATTTGATATTGATTTGATTTACCTACTAAGAGAAACAAGCCAAAGTATAAAGACTTTAACTTCCTGTTACCAGTAGGTGGCGCTATGACTATGATTCGAAATTGGCCTGCAGATGTCTTCAGGCCTGGAGTCTAATCAAGCATGTGAAATCTAGTAAAGATCTGATGATGTGGAGTCGAGATATATCAGTTTATTCGTTCATGGCGAAGGATCGAAATTCGCCGAGCCGCCACGTCGCCGCCCTTCAGTAACTTCTTACAATCTTCACAACGAAGCATTATCAAGGTCTTAAGGCTTGTTTGACAACATTTGAGAGGGATCTGATTAATCTGTGAGGAGCAGGATGTCAAAGTACGCAGCGTACAACTTCCGGTTGCCACTAGGTGGCGCTATCACTATGATTCTAAATTATCATATAGATGTGTTCCGGGTCAGGATGTTATGACATATGAGAGACTTTGAGCAGATTCGACAATGTACGGCCGAGTTACAACAACTTCCTGTTTCGTGGCGAATGGTGTTTCTTTGACGCCACGCCACGGCCACATAGTTCGATAACTTTTTGATCTTTGAGTAACTTTTCACTGCCAAGGTCTCAAGAGCAGACTCGCCGAATCTGAAGTCAATCGGGTCAAATCTCTGGGAGGAGTTCGTTAAAGTATGACGCCTTGAAACGGTCAAAAAACGTCATAAAAGCAAAAATGGCCGACTTCCTGTTTGGTTTAGAGAAAACGGCCAAGAGGATTTTTTGTGCGTCTCATCACGTTCCACATACCGACCAAATTTCATACAGCTGGGTGAATCCTGATGTTGGGGCTACTCAATAGGGGGCGCTAGCGAGCCAATATTTCATACCGCAGCTGGACACCCCAATCAGACTGCAATTTTCGCAAATTCTGGCTTGCGTGCCAAATTTCACAGACTTCCCAATATCCCAAGCACCTCCTTTTTGCGACGAAACACTAAAAATAAGAATAAGAAGAATAAGAATAATAAACATTCGAAATTCAATAGGTCCTCCGCTCCGACTACGTCGGTGCTCGGGCCCTAATAATAATAAGAATAATAATAAACATTCGAAATTCAATAGGTCCTCCGCTCCGACTACGTCGGTGCTCGGGCCCTAATAAGAATTAAAGCTGCGAGCAGCGATGAGCGGGCCCTCGCTATATGCACGTCGGGGTGCATGCACGTCGGAGTGCCGGCGGGACTCCGGCCTGCGCGGCCGAGAACGTCCGCGACCGTCGGACGGCGCGAGGACTCTGGTTGATGCTGTCATTCAGTTCCGTGACCGTCAGACACTGCATGCAGGTTCAGAGCATGGCCCCAATATACTTTTATTTAAGTCCATATGTGATACATGTTCCTACCAAATTTCATACATCTAGGTGAAACGTACTGCGAGGGCTGCTTCGTTGAAATTTTGTAGGGGGCGCTATTGAGCCGATTTGCCACTCTGAACCAATAACATCATATTATACAACTACATTTTGGGCTTTAAATGTGTATGCCAAGTTTGCTTATGTTTCGAGCATTTTTAGCCTCTCAAAATGACCTTCGTTGTTAACGGCGAAGACTGCATCGCCACGGCAACGGCGTTCGACGAAACATCAAAAGCTTCATGATCTGGCATTATGAACTATTTGTGTGGAACAAATTTGATATTGATTTGATTTACCTACTAAGAGAAACAAGCCAAAGTATCAAGACTTTAACTTCCTGTTACCAGTAGGTGGCGCTATGACTATGATTCAAAATTGGCCTGCATATGTCTTCAGGCCTGGAGTCTAATCAAACACGTGAAATCTGGTAAAGATCTGATGATGTGGAGTCGAGTTACATCAGTTTATTCATTTATGGCGAAGGATCGAAATTCCGTCGCCACGGCAACAGCTTTTCACGAAACAACAAGCTTTGAGTAACTTTTCATCACAAAGGTCTTTAGACTGTACCGACCAAATTTGAAGTTGATCTGATGAATTCCCTAGGAGGAGTTCGTTAAAGTGCAGCGCCTGGAAATGACAAAAACGACATGAGAAATTCATAAAAAATGCAAAATGGCTGACTTCCGGTTGGGTTTAGAGCATAGCCCCAAGAGACTTTTATTGAAGTCCATATGCGATACATGTTCCTACCACATTTCATACATCTAGGTCAAACGTACTGCGAGGGCTGCTTCGTTGAAATTTTGTAGGGGGCGCTATTGAGCCGATTTGCCACTCTGAACCAATAAAATCATATTCTATAACTACATTTCGGCCTTGTAATCTACTTGCCAAGTTTGCTTATGTTTCGAGCATTTTTAGCCTCTCAAAATGACCTTCGTTGTTCACGGCGAAGACTGCATCGCCACGGCAACGGCGTTCGACGAAACATCAAAAGCTTCATGATCTGGTATTATGAACTTCTTATATTTGTGTGGAACAAATTTGATATTGATTTGATTTACCTACTAAGAGAAACAAGCCAAAGTATAAAGACTTTAACTTCCTGTTACCAGTAGGTGGCGCTATGACTATGATTCGAAATTGGCCTGCAGATGTCTTCAGGCCTGGAGTCTAATCAAGCATGTGAAATCTGGTAAAGATCTGATGATGTGGAGTCGAGATACATCAGTTTATTCGTTCATGGCGAAGGATCGAAATTCGCCGAGCCGCCACGTCGCCGCCCTTCAGTAACTTCTTACAATCTTCACAACGAAGCATTATCAAGGTCTTAAGACTTCTCTCACAACATTTGAGAGGGATCTGATTAATCTGTGAGGAGCAGGATGTCAAAGTACGCAGCGTACAACTTCCGGTTGCCACTAGGTGGCGCTATCACTATGATTCTAAATTATCATATAGATGTGTTCCGGGTCAGGATGTTATGACATATGAGAGATTTTGAGCAGATTCGACAATGTACGGCCGAGTTACAACAACTTCCTGTTTCGTGGCGAATGGTGTTTCTTTGACGCCACGCCACGGCCACATAGTTTGATAACTTTTTGATCTTTGAGTAACTTTTCACTGTCAAGGTCTCAAGAGCAGACTAGCCGAATCTGAAGTCAATCGGGTCAAATCTCTGGGAGGAGTTCGTTAAAGTATGACGCCTTGAAACGGTCAAAAAACGTCATAAAAGCAAAAATGGCCGACTTCCTGTTTGGTTTAGAGAAAACGGCCAAGAGGATTTTTTGTGCGTCTCATCACGTTCCACATACCTACCAACTTTCATACAGCTGGGTGAAACCTGATGTTGGGGCTACTCAATAGGGGGCGCTAGCGAGCCAATATTTCATACCGCAGCTGGGCACCCCAATCAGACTGCAATTTTCGCAAATTCTGGCTTGCTTGCCAAATTTCACAAACTTCCCAATATCCCAAGCACCTCCTTTTTGCGACGAAACACATAAAATAATTAAAGCTGCGAGCAGCGATGAGCGGGCCCTCGCAATATGCACGTCGGGGTGCCGGCGGGACTCCGGCCTGCGCGGACGAGAACGTCCGCGAGCGTCGGACGGCGCGAGGACTCTGGCTGATGCTGCCATTCAGTTCTGTGACCGTCAGACACTGCATGCAGGTTTAGAGCATGGCCCCAAGAGACTTTTATTGAAGTCCATATGTGATACATGTTCCTACCACATTTCATACATCTAGGTGAAACGTACTGCGAGGGCTGCTTCGTTGAAATTTTGTAGGGGGCGCTATTGAGCCGATTTGCCACTCTGAACCAATCAAATCATATTCCCTAACTACATTTCGGCCTTGTAATCTACTTGCCAAGTTTGCTTATGTTTCGAGCATTTCTAGCCTCTCAAAATGACCTTCGTTGTTAACGGCGAAGACTGCATCGCCACGGCAACGGCGTTCGAGGAAACATCAAAAGCTTCATGATCTGGCATTATGAACTTCTTGTATTTGTGTGGAAGAAATTTGATATTGATTTGATTTACCTACTAAGAGAAACAAGCCAAAGTATAAAGACTTTAACTTCCTGTTACCAGTAGGTGGCGCTATGACTATGATTCAAAATTGGCCTGGATATGTCTTCAGGCCTGGAGTCTAATCAAACACGTGAAATCTGGCAAAGATCTGATGATGTGGAGTCGAGTTACATCAGTTTATTCGTTCATGGCGAAGGATCGAAATTCGCCGAGCCGCCACGTCGCCGCCCTTCAGTAACTTCTTACAATCTTCACAACGAAGCATTATCAAGGTCTTAAGGCTTGTTTGACAACATTTGAGAGGGATCTGATTAATCTGTGAGGAGCAGGATGTCAAAGTACGCAGCGTACAACTTCCGGTTGCCACTAGGTGGCGCTATCACTATGATTCTAAATTATCATATAGATGTGTTCCGGGTCAGGATGTTATGACATATGAGAGATTTGGAGCAGATTCGACAATGTACGGCCGAGTTACAACAACTTCCTGTTTCGTGGCGAATGGTGTTTCTTTGACGCCACGCCACGGCCACATAGTTTGATAACTTTTTGATCTTTGAGTAACTTTTCACTGCCAAGGTCTCAAGAGCAGACTCGCCGAATCTGAAGTCAATCGGGTCAAATCTCTGGGAGGAGTTCGTTAAAGTATGGCGCCTTGAAACGGTCAAAAAACGTCATAAATGCAAAAATGGCCGACTTCCTGTTTGGTTTAGAGAAAACTTCCAAGAGGATTTTTGGTGCGTCTCATCACGTTCCACATACCTACCAACTTTCATACAGCTGGGTGAAACCTGATGTTGGGGCTACTCAATAGGGGGCGCTAGCGAGCCAATATTTCATAACGCAGCTGGACACCCCAATCAGACTGCAATTTTCGCAAATTCTGGCTTGCGTGCCAAATTTCACAACATTCCCAATATCCCAAGCACCTCCTTTTTGCGACGAAAGACTAAGAATAAGAATAATAATAATAAACATTACGGTTTCAATAGGTCCTCCGCTCCGACTACGTCGGTGCTCGGGCCCTAATAAGAATAATTAAAGCTGCGAGCAGCGATGGGCGGGCCCTCGCAATATGCACGTCGGGGTGCATGCACGTCGGGGTGCCGGCGGGACTCCGGCCTGCACGGCCGAGTACGTCCGCGACCGTCGGACGGCGCGAGGACTCTGGTTGATGCTGTCATTCAGTTCCGTGACCGTCAGACACTGCATGCAGGTTCAGAGCATGGCCCCAATATACTTTTATTTAAGTCCATATGTGATACATGTTCCTACCAAATTTCATACATCTAGGTGAAACGTACTGCGAGGGCTGCTTCGTTGAAATTTTGTAGGGGGCGCTATTGAGCCGATTTGCCACTCTGAACCAATAAAATCATATTATACAACTACATTTTGGGCTTTAAATGTGTATGCCAAGTTTGCTTATGTTTCGAGCATTTTTTGCCTCTCAAAATGACCTTCGTTGTTAACGGCGAAGACTGCATCGCCACGGCAACGGCGTTCGACGAAACATCAAAAGCTTCATGATCTGGTATTACGAACTATTTGTGTGGAAGAAATTTGATATTGATTTGATTTACCTACTAAGAGAAACAAGCCAAAGTATCAAGACTTTAACTTCCTGTTACCAGTAGGTGGCGCTATGACTATGATTCAAAATTGGCCTGCAGATGTCTTCAGGCCTGGAGTCTAATCAAACACGTGAAATCTGGTAAAGATCTGATGATGTGGAGTCGAGTTACATCAGTTTATTCGTTCATGGCGAAGGATCGAAATTCGCCGAGCCGCCACGTCGCCGCCCTTGGGTAACTTCTTACAATCTTCACAATGAAGCATTATCAAGGTCTTAAGGCTTGTTTGACAACATTTGAGAGGGATCTGATTAATCTTTGAGGAGCAGGATGTCAAAGTACGCAGCGTACAACTTCCGGTTGCCACTAGGTGGCGCTATCAGTTTGATTCAAAATTATCATATAGATGTGTTCCGGGTCAGGATGTTATGACATATGAGAGATTTTGAGCAGATTCGACAATGTACGGCCGAGTTACAACAACTTCCTGTTTCGTGGCGAATGGTGTTTCTTTGACGCCACGCCACGGCCACATAGTTCGATAACTTTTTGATCTTTGAGTAACTTTTCACTGCCAAGGTCTCAAGAGCAGACTAGCCGAATCTGAAGTCAATCGGGTCAAATCTCTGGGAGGACTTCGTTAAAGTATGACGCCTTGAAACGGTCAAAAAACGTCATAAAAGCAAAAATGGCCGACTTCCTGTTTGGTTTAGAGAAAACGACCAAGAGGATTTTTTGTGCGTCTCATCACGTTCCACATACCGACCATATTTCATACAGCTGGGTGAATCCTGATGTTGGGGCTACTCAATAGGGGGCGCTAGCGAGCCAATATTTCATACCGCAGCTGGACACCCCAATCAGACTGCAATTTTCGCAAATTCTGGCTTGCGTGCCAAATTTCACAACATTCCCAATATCCCAAGCACCTCCTTTTTGCGACGAAACACATAAAATAATAATAATTAAAGCTGCGAGCAGCGATGGGCGGGCCCTCGCAATATGCACGTCGGGGTGCCGGCGGGACTCCGGCCTGCGCAGACGAGAACGTCCGCGAGCGTCGGACGGCGCGAGGACTCTGGCTGATGCTGCCATTCAGTTCTGTGACCGTCAGACACTGCATGCAGGTTTAGAGCATGGCCCCAAGAGACTTTTATTGAAGTCCATATGTGATACATGTTCCTACCAAATTTCATACATCTAGGTGAAACGTACTGCGAGGGCTGCTTCGTTGAAATTTTGTAGGGGGCGCTATTGAGCCGATTTGCCACTCTGAACCAATAAAATCATATTCTGTAACTACATTTCGGCCTTGTAATCTACTTGCCAAGTTTGCTTATGTTTCGAGCATTTTTAGCCTCTCAAAATGACCTTCGTTGTTAACGGCGAAGACTGCATCGCCACGGCAACGGCGTTCGACGAAACATCAAAAGCTTCATGATCTGGCATTATGAACTATTTGTGTGGAACAAATTTGATATTGATTTGATTGACCTACTAAGAGAAACAAGCCAAAGTATCAAGACTTTAACTTCCTGTTACCAGTAGGTGGCGCTATGACTATGATTCAAAATTGGCCTACAGATGTCTTCAGGCCTGGAGTCTAATCAAACACGTGAAATCTGGTAAAGATCTGATGATGTGGAGTCGAGTTACATCAGTTTATTCGTTCATGGCGAAGGATCGAAATTCCGTCGCCACGGCAACAGCTTTTCACGAAACAACAAGCTTTGAGTAACTTTTCATCACAAAGGTCTTTAGACTGTACCGACCAAATTTGAAGTTGATCTGATGAATTCCCTAGGAGGAGTTCGTTAAAGTGCAGCGCCTGGAAATGACAAAAACGACATGAGAAATTCATAAAAAATGCAAAATGGCTGACTTCCGGTTGGGTTTAGAGCATGACCCCAAGAGACTTTTATTTCAGTCCATATGTGATACATGTTCCTACCACATTTCATACATCTAGGTCAAACATACTGCGAGGGCTGCTTCGTTGAAATTTTGTAGGGGGCGCTATTGAGCCGATTTGCCACTCTGAACCAATAAAATCATATTATACAACTACATTTTGGGCTTTAAATGTGTATGCCAAGTTTGTTTATGTTTCGAGCATTTTTAGCCTCTCAAAATGACCTTCGTTGTTCACGGCGAAGACTGCATCGCCACGGCAACGGCGTTCGACGAAACATCAAAAACTTCATGATCTGGCATTATGAACTTCTTGTATTTGTGTGGAACAAATTTGATATTGATTTGATTTACCTACTGAGAGAAACAAGCCAAAGTATCAAGACTTTAACTTCCTGTTACCAGTAGGTGGCGCTATGACTATGATTCAAAATTGGCCTGCAGATGTCTTCAGGCCTGGAGTCTAATCAAGCATGTGAAATCTGGGAAAGATCTGATGATGTGGAGTCGAGATACATCAGTTTATTCGTTCATGGCGAAGGATCGAAATTTGCCGAGCCGCCACGTCGCCGCCCTTCAGTAACTTCTTACAATCTTCACAATGAAGCATTATCAAGGTCTTAAGGCTTGTTTGACAAGATTTGAGAGGGATCTGATTAATCTGTGAGGAGCAGGATGTCAAAGTACGCAGGGTACAACTTCCGGTTGCCACTAGGTGGCGCTATCACTATGATTCTAAATTATCATACAGATGTGTTCCGGGTCAGGATGTTATGACATATGAGAGATTTTGAGCAGATTCGACAATGTACGGCCGAGTTACAACAACTTCCTGTTTCGTGGCGAATGGTGTTTCTTTGACGCCACGCCACGGCCACATAGTTCGATAACTTTTTGATCTTTGAGTAACTTTTCACTGCCAAGGTCTCAAGAGCAGACTCGCCGAATCTGAAGTCAATCGGGTCAAATCTCTGGGAGGAGTTCGTTAAAGTATGACGCCTTGAAACGGTCAAAAAACGTCATAAAAGTAAAAATGGCCGACTTCCTGTTTGGTTTAGAGAAAACTTCCAAGAGGATTTTTGGTGCGTCTCATCACGTTCCACATAACTACCAACTTTCATACAGCTGGGTGAAACCTGATGTTGGGGCTACTCAATAGGGGGCGCTAGCGAGCCAATATTTCATACCGCAGCTGGACACCCCAATCAGACTGCAATTTTCGCAAATTCTGGCTTGCGTGCCAAATTTCACAAACGTCCCAATATCCCAAGCACCTCCTTTTTGCGACGAAACACTAAAAATAAGAATAATAAGAATAAGAATAAGAATAATAAACATTCGAAATTCGAAATTCAATAGGTCCTCCGCTCCGACTACGTCGGTGCTCGGGCCCTAATAATAAACATAGCGGTTTCAATAGGTCCTCCGCTCCGACTACGTCGGTGCTCGGGCCCTAATTAAAGCTGCGAGCAGCGATGGGCGGGCCCTCGCAATATGCACGTCGGGGTGCCGGCGGGACTCCGGCCTGCGCGGCCGAGAACGTCCGCGACCGTCGGACGGCACGAGGACTCTGGCTGATGCTGCCATTTAGTTCTGTGACCGTCAGACACTGCATGCAGGTTTAGAGCATGGCCCCAATATACTTTTATTTAAGTCCATATGTGATACATGTTCCCACCAAATTTCATACATCTAGGTCAAACGTACTGCGAGGGCTGCTTCGTCGAAATTTTGTAGGGGGCGCTATTGAGCCGATTTGCCACTCTGAACCAATAAAATCATATTCCCTAACTACATTTCGGCCTTGTAATCTACTTGCCAAGTTTGCTTATGTTTCGAGCATTTTTAGCCTGTCAAAATGACCTTCGTTGTTAACGGCGAAGACTGCATCGCCACGGCAACGGCGTTCGACGAAACATCAAAAACTTCATGATCTGGCATTATGAACTTCTTGTATTTGTGTGGAACAAATTTGATATTGATTTGATTTACCTACTGAGAGAAACAAGCCAAAGTATCAAGACTTTAACTTCCTGTTACCAGTAGGTGGCGCTATGACTATGATTCAAAATTGGCCTGCAGATGTCTTCAGGCCTGGAGTCTAATCAAGCATGTGCAATCTGGTAAAGATCTGATGATGTGGAGTCGAGATACATCAGTTTATTCGTTCATGGCGAAGGATCGAAATTCGCCGAGCCGCCACGTCGCCGCCCTTCAGTAACTTCTTACAATCTTCACAACGAAGCATTATCAAGGTCTTAAGGCTTGTTTGACAACATTTGAGAGGGATCTGATTAATCTGTGAGGAGCAGGATGTCAAAGTATGCAGCGTACAACTTCCGGTTGCCACTAGGTGGCGCTATCACTATGATTCTAAATGATCATATAGATGTGTTCCGGGTCAGGATGTTATGACATATGAGAGATTTGGAGCAGATTCGACAATGTACGGCCAAGTTACAACAACTTCCTGTTTCGTGGCGAATGGTGTTTCTTTGACGCCACGCCACGGCCACATAGTTCGATAACTTTTTGATCTTTGAGTAACTTTTCACTGCCAAGGTCTCAAGAGCAGACTCGCCGAATCTGAAGTCAATCGGGTCAAATCTCTGGGAGGAGTTCGTTAAAGTATGACGCCTTGAAACGGTCAAAAACCGTCATAAAAGTAAAAATGGCCGACTTCCTGTTTGGTTTAGAGAAAACTTCCAAGAGGATTTTTGGTGCGTCTCATCACGTTCCACATAACTACCAACTTTCATACAGCTGGGTGAAACCTGATGTTGGGGCTACTCAATAGGGGGCGCTAGCGAGCCAATATTTCATACCGCAGCTGGACACCCCAATCAGACTGCAATTTTCGCAAATTCTGGCTTGCGTGCCAAATTTCACAAACGTCCCAATATCCCAAGCACCTCCTTTTTGCGACGAAACACTAAAAATAATAATAATTAAAGCTGCGAGCAGCGATGGGCGGGCCCTCGCAATATGCACGTCGGGGTGCCGGCGGGACTCCGGCCTGCGCGGCCGAGAACGTCCGCGACCGTCGGACGGCGCGAGGACTCTGGCTGATGCTGCCATTTAGTTCAAAAGCTTCATGATCTGGCATTATGAACTTCTTGTATTTGTGTGGAAGAAATTTGATATTGATTTGATTTACCTACTAAGAGAAACAAGCCAAAGTATAAAGACTTTAACTTCCTGTTACCAGTAGGTGGCGCTATGACTATGATTCAAAATTGGCCTGCATATGTCTTCAGGCCTGGAGTCTAATCAAACACGTGAAATCTGGCAAAGATCTGATGATGTGGAGTCGAGTTACATCAGTTTATTCGTTCATGGCGAAGGATCGAAATTCGCCGAGCCGCCACGTCGCCGCCCTTCAGTAACTTCTTACAATCTTCACAACGAAGCATTATCAAGGTCTTAAGGCTTGTTTGACAACATTTGAGAGGGATCTAATTAATCTGTGAGGAGCAGGATGTCAAAGTACGCAGCGTACAACTTCCGGTTGCCACTAGGTGGCGCTATCACTATGATTCTAAATTATCATATAGATGTGTTCCGGGTCAGGATGTTATGACATATGAGAGATTTGGAGCAGATTCGACAATGTACGGCCGAGTTACAACAACTTCCTGTTTCGTGGCGAATGGTGTTTCTTTGACGCCACGCCACGGCCACATAGTTCGATAACTTTTTGATCTTTGAGTAACTTTTCACTGCCAAGGTCTCAAGAGCAGACTAGCCGAATCTGAAGTCAATCGGGTCAAATCTCTGGGAGGAGTTCGTTAAAGTATGACGCCTTGAAACGGTCAAAAAACGTCATAAAAGTAAAAATGGCCGACTTCCTGTTTGGTTTAGAGAAAACGGCCAAGAGGATTTTTTGTGCGTCTCATCACGTTCCACATACCGACCAAATTTCATACAGCTGGGTGAAACCTGATGTTGGGGCTACTCAATAGGGGGCGCTAGCGAGCCAATATTTCATACCGCAGCTGGACACCCCAATCAGACTGCAATTTTCGCAAATTCTGGCTTGCGTGCCAAATTTCACAACATTCCCAATATCCCAAGCACCTCCTTTTTGCGACGAAACACATAAAATAATAATAATAATAATAAGAATAATAATAAGAATTAAAGCTGCGAGCAGCGATGAGCGGGCCCTCGCAATATGCACGTCGGGGTGCATGCACGTCGGGGTGCCGGCGGGACTCCGGCCTGCGCGGCCGAGTACGTCCGCGACTGTCGGACGGCGCGAGGACTCTGGTTGATGCTGTCATTCAGTTCCGTGACCGTCAGACACTGCATGCAGGTTCAGAGCATGGCCCCAATATACTTTTATTTAAGTCCATATGTGATACATGTTCCTACCAAATTTCATACATCTAGGTGAAACGTACTGCGAGGGCTGCTTCGTTGAAATTTTGTAGGGGGCGCTATTGAGCCGATTTGCCACTCTGAACCAATAAAATCATATTATACAACTACATTTTGGGCTTTAAATGTGCATGCCAAGTTTGCTTATGTTTCGAGCATTTTTAGCCTCTCAAAATGACCTTCGTTGTTAACGGCGAAGACTGCATCGCCACGGCAACGGCGTTCAACGAAACATCAAAAGCTTCATGATCTGGCATTATGAACTATTTGTGTGGAACAAATTTGATATTGATTTGATTTACCTACTAAGAGAAACAAGCCAAAGTATCAAGACTTTAACTTCCTGTTACCAGTAGGTGGCGCTATGACTATGAGTCAAAATTGGCCTGCATATGTCTTCAGGCCTGGAGTCTAATCAAACACGTGAAATCTGGTAAAGATCTGATGATGTGGAGTCGAGTTACATCAGTTTATTCGTTCATGGCGAAGGATCGAAATGCCGTCGCCACGGCAACAGCTTTTCACTAAATAACAAGCTTTGAGTAACTTTTCATCACAAAGGTCTTTAGACTGTACCGACCAAATTTGAAGTTGATCTGATTGATTCCCTAGGAGGAGTTCGTTAAAGTGCAGCGCCTGGAAATGACAAAAACGACACTAGAAATTCATAAGAAATGCAAAATGGCTGACTTCCGGTTGGGTTTAGAGCATAGCCCCAAGATACTTTTATTGAAGTCCATATGCGATACATGTTCCTACCACATTTCATACATCTAGGTCAAACGTACTGCGAGGGCTGCTTCGTCGAAATTTTGTAGGGGGCGCTATTGAGCCGATTTGGCACTCTGAACCAATAAAATCAGATTCTGTAACTACATTTCGGCCTTGTAATCTACTTGCCAAGTTTGCTTATGTTTCGAGCATTTTTAGCCTCTCAAAATGACCTTCGTTGTTAACGGCGAAGACTGCATCGCCACGGCAACGGCGTTCGACGAAACATCAAAAGCTTCATGATCTGGCATTATGAACTTCTTCTATTTGTGTGGAACAAATTTGATATTGATTTGATTAACCTACTAAGAGAAACAAGCCAAAGTATAAAGACTTTAACTTCCTGTTACCAGTAGGTGGCGCTATGACTATGATTCAAAATTGGCCTGCAGATGTCGTCAGGCCTGGAGTCTAATCAAACACATGACATCTGGTAAAGATCTGATGATGTGGAGTCGAGTTACATCAGTTTATTCGTTCATGGCGAAGGATCGAAATTCGCCGAGCCGCCACGTCGCCGCCCTTCAGTAACTTCTTACAATCTTCACAACGAAGCATTATCAAGGTGTTAAGGCTTGTTTGACAACATTTGAGAGGGATATGATTAATCTGTGAGGAGCAGGATGTCAAAGTACGCAGCGTACAACTTCCGGTTGCCACTAGGTGGCGCTATCACTATGATTCTAAATTATCATATAGATGTGTTCCGGGTCAGGATGTTATGACATATGAGAGATTTTGAGCAGATTCGACAATGTACGGCCGAGTTACAACAACTTCCTGTTTCGTGGCGAATGGTGTTTCTTTGACGCCACGCCACGGCCACATAGTTTGATAACTTTTTGATCTTTGAGTAACTTTTCACTGCCAAGGTCTCAAGAGCAGACTCGCCGAATCTGAAGTCAATCGGGTCAAATCTCTGGGAGGAGTTCGTTAAAGTATGGCGCCTTGAAACGGTCAAAAAACGTCATAAATGCAAAAATGGCCGACTTCCTGTTTGGTTTAGAGAAAACTTCCAAGAGGATTTTTGGTGCGTCTCATCACGTTCCACATACCTACCAACTTTCATACAGCTGGGTGAAACCTGATGTTGGGGCTACTCAATAGGGGGCGCTAGCGAGCCAATATTTCATAACGCAGCTGGACACCCCAATCAGACTGCAATTTTCGCAAATTCTGGCTTGCGTGCCAAATTTCACAACATTCCCAATATCCCAAGCACCTCCTTTTTGCGACGAAAGACTAAGAATAAGAATAATAATAATAAACATTACGGTTTCAATAGGTCCTCCGCTCCGACTACGTCGGTGCTCGGGCCCTAATTAAAGCTGCGAGCAGCGATGAGCGGGCCCTCGCAATATGCACGTCGGGGTGCATGCACGTCGGGGTGCCGGCGGGACTCCGGCCTGCGCGGCCGAGAACGTCAGCGACCGTCGGACGGCGCGAGGACTCTGGTTGATGCTGTCATTCAGTTCCGTGACCGTCAGACACTGCATGCAGGTTCAGAGCATGGCCCCAAGAGACTTTTATTTAAGTCCATATGTGATACATGTTCCTACCAAATTTCATACATCTAGGTGAAACGTACTGCGAGGGCTGCTTCGTTGAAATTTTGTAGGGGGCGCTATTGAGCCGATTTGCCACTCTGAACCAATAAAATCATATTCCATAACTACATTTCGGCCTTGTAATCTACTTGCCAAGTTTGGTTATGTTTCGAGCATTTTTAGCCTCTCAAAATGACCTTCGTTGTTAACGGCGAAGGATGCGTCGCCACGGCAACAGCTTTTCACGAAACAACAAGCTTTGAGTAACTTTTCATCACAAAGGTCTTTAGACTGTACCGACCAAATTTGAAGTTGATCTGATGAATTCCCTAGGAGGAGTTCGTTAAAGTGCAGCGCCTGGAAATGACAAAAACGACATGAGAAATTCATATAAAATGCAAAATGGCTGACTTCCGGTTGGGTTTAGAGCATGACCCCAAGAGACTTTTATTTCAGTCCATATGTGATACATGTTCCGACCACATTTCATACATCTAGGTCAAACGTACTGCGAGGGCTGCTTCGTCAAAAGTTTGTAGGGGGCGCTATTGAGCCGATTTGCCACTCTGAACCAATAAAATCATATTCTGTTACTACATTTCGGCCTTGTAATCTACTTGCCAAGTTTGCTTATGTTTCGAGCATTTTTAGCCTCTCAAAATGACCTTCGTTGTTAACGGCGAACACTGCATCGCCACGGCAACGGCGTTCGACGAAACATTAAAAGCTTCATGATCTGGCATTATGAACTTCTTGTATTTGTGTGGAACAAATTTGATATTGATTTGATTTACCTACTAAGAGAAACAAGCCAAAGTATAAAGACTTTAACTTCCTGTTACCAGTAGGTGGCGCTATGACTATGATTCAAAATTGGCCTGCAGATGTCTTCAGGCCTGGAGTCTAATCAAACACGTGAAATCTGGTAAAGATCTGATGATGTGGAGTCAAGATACATCAGTTTATTCGTTCATGGCGAAGGATCGAAATTCGCCGAGCCGCCACGTCGCCGCCCTTCAGTAACTTCTTACAATCTTCACAATGAAGCATTATCAAGGTCTTAAGGCTTGTTTGACAAGATTTGAGAGGGATCTGATGAATCTGTGAGGAGCAGGA
The DNA here is from genome assembly GCF_949748355.1 of Melanostigma gelatinosum. NCBI lineage: Eukaryota > Metazoa > Chordata > Actinopteri > Perciformes > Zoarcidae > Melanostigma > Melanostigma gelatinosum. Next base: position 27,179,290 of record NC_136645.1, read on the forward strand.
TGTCAAAGTACGAAGCGTGCAACTTCCGGTTGCCACTAGGTGGCGCTATCAGTTGGATTCAAAAATATCATACAGATGTGTTCCGGGTCAGGATGTTATGACATATGAGAGATTTTGAGCAGATTCGACAATGTACGGCCGAGTTACAACAACTTCCTGTTTCGTGGCGAATGGTGTTTCTTTGACGCCACGCCACGGCCACATAGTTCGATAACTTTTTGATCTTTGAGTAACTTTTCACTGCCAAGGTCTCAAGAGCAGACTAGCCGAATCTGAAGTCAATCGGGCCAAATCTCTGGGAGGAGTTCGTTAAAGTATGACGCCTTGAAACGGTCAAAAAACGTCATAAAAGCAAAAATGGCCGACTTCCTGTTTGGTTTAGAGAAAACGGCCAAGAGGATTTTTTGTGCGTCTCATCACGTTCCACATACCTACCAAATTTCATACAGCTGGGTGAATCCTGATGTTGGGGCTACTCAATAGGGGGCGCTAGCGAGCCAATATTTCATACCGCAGCTGGACACCCCAATCAGACTGCAATTTTCGCAAATTCTGGCTTGCGTGCCAAATTTCCCAGACTTACCAATATCCCAAGCACCTCCTTTTTGCGACGAAACACTAAAAATAAGAAGAATAAGAATAAGAATAATAATAAACATTCGAAATTCAATAGGTCCTCCGCTCCGACTACGTCGGTGCTCGGGCCCTAATAATAATAAACATTCGAAATTCAATAGGTCCTCCGCTCCGACTACGTCGGTGCTCGGGCCCTAATTAAAGCTGCGAGCAGCGATGAGCGGGCCCTCGCAATATGCACGTCGGGGTGCCGGCGGGACTCCGGCCTGCGCGGCCGAGAACGTCCGCGACCGTCGGACGGCGCGAGAACTCTGGTTGATGCTGCCATTCAGTTCTGTGACCGTCAGACACTGCATGCAGGTTCAGAGCATGGCCCCAATATACTTTTATTTCAGTCCATATGTGATACATGTTCCTACCAAATTTCATACATCTAGGTGAAACGTACTGCGAGGGCTGATTCGTTGAAATTTTGTAGGGGGCGCTATTGAGCCGATTTGCCACTCTGAACCAATACAATCATATTCCCTAACTACATTTCGGCCTTGTAATCTACTTGCCAAGTTTGCTTATGTTTCGAGCATTTTTAGCCTCTCAAAATGACCTTCGTTGTTAACGGCGAAGGATGCGTCGCCACGGCAACAGCTTTTCACGAAACAACAAGCTTTGAGTAAATTTTCATCACAAAGGTCTTTAGACTGTACCGACCAAATTTGAAGTTGATCTGATTCATTCCCTAGGAGGAGTTCGTTAAAGTGCAGCGCCTGGAAATGACAAAAACGACATGAGAAATTCATAAAAAATGCAAAATGGATGACTTCCGGTTGGGTTTAGAGCATAGCCCCAAGAGACTTTTATTGAAGTCCATATGCGATACATGTTCCTACCACATTTCATACATCTAGGTCAAACGTACTGCGAGGGCTGCTTCGTTGAAATTTTGTAGGGGGCGCTATTAAGCCGATTTGCCACTCTGAACCAATAAAATCATATTCTATAACTACATTTCGGCCTTGTAATCTACTTGCCAAGTTTGCTTATGTTTCGAGCATTTTTAGCCTCTCAAAATGACCTTCGTTGTTCACGGCGAAGACTGCATCGCCACGGCAACGGCGTTCGACGAAACATCAAAAGCTTCATGATCTGGTATTATGAACTTCTTGTATTTGTGTGGAACAAATTTGATATTGATTTGATTTACCTACTAAGAGAAACAAGCCAAAGTATAAAGACTTTAACTTCCTGTTAGCAGTAGGTGGCGCTATGACTATGATTCAAAATTGGCCTGCAGATGTCTTCAGGCCTGGAGTCTAATCAAACACGTGAAATCTGGTAAAGATCTGATGATGTGGAGTCGAGTTACATCAGTTTATTCGTTCATGGCGAAGGATCGAAATTCGCCGAGCCGCCACGTCGCCGCCCTTCAGTAACTTCTTACAATCTTCACAATGAAGCATTATCAAGGTCTTAAGGCTTGTTTGACAACATTTGAGAGGGATCTGATTAATCTGTGAGGAGCAGGATGTCAAAGTACGCAGCGTACAACTTCCGGTTGCCACTAGGTGGCGCTATCACTATGATTCTAAATTATCATATAGATGTGTTCCGGGTCAGGATCTTATGACATATGAGAGATTTGGAGCAGATTCGACAATGTACGGCCAAGTTACAACAACTTCCTGTTTCGTGGCGAATGGTGTTTCTTTGACGCCACGCCACGGCCACATAGTTCGATAACTTTTTGATCTTTGAGTAACTTTTCACTGTCAAGGTCTCAAGAGCAGACTCGCCGAATCTGAAGTCAATCGGGTCAAATCTCTGGGAGGAGTTCGTTAAAGTATGACGCCTTGAAACGGTCAAAAAACGTCATAAAAGCAAAAATGGCCGACTTCCTGTTTGGTTTAGAGAAAACGGCCAAGAGGATTTTTGGTGCGTCTCATCACGTTCCACATAACTACCAACTTTCATACAGCTGGGTGAATCCTGATGTCGGGGCTACTCAATAGGGGGCGCTAGCGAGCCAATATTTCATACTGCAGCTGGACACCCCAATCAGACTGCAATTTTCGCAAATTCTGGCTTGCGTGCCAAATTTCACAACATTCCCAATATCCCAAGCACCTCCTTTTTGCGACGAAACACATAAAATAATAATAATAATTAAAGCTGCGAGCAGCGATGGGCGGGCCCTCGCAATATGCACGTCGGGGTGCCGGCGGGACTCCGGCCTGCGCGGCCGAGAACGTCCGCGACCGTCGGACGGCGCGAGGACTCTGGCTGATGCTGCCATTTAGTTCTGTGACCGTCAGACACTGCATGCAGGTTTAGAGCATGGCCCCAATATACTTTTATTTAAGTCCATATGTGATACATGTTCCCACAAAATTTCATACATCTAGGTGAAACGTACTGCGAGGGCTGCTTCGTTGAAATTTTGTAGGGGGCGCTATTGAGCCGATTTGCCACTCTGAACCAATAAAATCATATTCCATAACTACATTTCGGCCTTGTAATCTACTTGCCAAGTTTGGCTATGTTTCGAGCATTTTTAGCCTCTCAAAATGACCTTCGTTGTTAACGGCGATGAATGCGTCGCCACGGCAACGGCTTTTCACGAAACAACAAGCTTTGAGTAACTTTTCATCACAACGGTCTTTAGACTGTACCGACCAAATTTGAAGTTGATCTGATGAATTCCCTAGGAGGAGTTCGTTAAAGTGCAGCTCCTGGAAATGACAAAAACGACATGAGAAATTCATAAAAAATGCAAAATGGCTGACTTCCGGTTGGGTTTAGAGCATAGCCCCAAGAGACTTTTATTGAAGTCCATATGCGATACATGTTCCTACCACATTTCATACATCTAGGTCAAACGTACTGCGAGGGCTGCTTCGTCGAAATTTTGTAGGGGGCGCTATTGAGCCGATTTGCCACTCTGAACCAATAAAATCATATTCTATAACTACATTTCGGCCTTGGAATCTACTTGCCAAGTTTGCTTATGTTTCGAGCATTTGTAGCCTCTCAAAATGACCTTCGTTGTTCACGGCGAAGACTGCATCGCCACGGCAACGGCGTTCGACGAAACATCAAAAGCTTCATGATCTGGCATTATGAACTTCTTGTATTTGTGTGGAACAAATTTGATATTGATTTGATTTACCTACTAAGAGAAACAAGCCAAAGTATAAAGACTTTAACTTCCTGTTACCAGTAGGTGGCGCTATGACTATGATTCAAAATTGGCCTGGATATGTCTTCAGGCCTGGAGTCTAATCAAACACGTGAAATCTGGCAAAGATCTGATGATGTGGAGTCGAGTTACATCAGTTTATTCGTTCATGGCGAAGGATCGAAATTCGCCGAGCCGCCACGTCGCCGCCCTTCAGTAACTTCTTACAATCTTCACAACGAAGCATTATCAAGGTCTTAAGGCTTGTTTGACAACATTTGAGAGGGATCTGATGAATCTGTGAGGAGCAGGATGTCAAAGTACGCAGCGTACAACTTCCGGTTGGCACTAGGTGGCGCTATCACTATGATTCTAAATTATCATACAGATGTGTTCCGGGTCAGGATGTTATGACATATGAGAGATTTTGAGCAGATTCGACAATGTACGGCCGAGTTACAACAACTTCCTGTTTCGTGGCGAATGGTGTTTCTTTGACGCCACGCCACGGCCACATAGTTCGATAACTTTTTGATCTTTGAGTAACTTTTCACTGCCAAGGTCTCAAGAGCAGACTAGCCGAATCTGAAGTCAATCGGGTCAAATCTCTGGGAGGAGTTCGTTAAAGTATGACGCCTTGAAACGGTCAAAAAACGTCATAAAAGCAAAAATGGCCGACTTCCTGTTTGGTTTAGAGAAAACGGCCAAGAGGATTTTTTGTGCGTCTCATCACGTTCCACATACCTACCAACTTTCATACAGCTGGGTGAAACCTGATGTTGGGGCTACTCAATAGGGGGCGCTAGCGAGCCAATATTTCATACCGCAGCTGGGCACCCCAATCAGACTGCAATTTTCGCAAATTCTGGCTTGCTTGCCAAATTTCACAAACTTCCCAATATCCCAAGCACCTCCTTTTTGCGACGAAACACATAAAATAATAATAATAATTAAAGCTGCGAGCAGCGATGGGCGGGCCCTCGCAATATGCACGTCGGGGTGCATGCACGTCGGGGTGGCGGCGGGACTCTGGCCTGCGCGGCCGAGAACGTCCGCGACCGTCGGACGGCGCGAGGACTCTGGTTGATGCTGCCATTCAGTTCTGTGACCGTCAGACACTGCATGCAGGTTCAGAGCATGGCCCCAATATACTTTTATTTAAGTCCATATGTGATACATGTTCCTACCAAATTTCATACATCTAGGTGAAACGTACTGCGAGGGCTGCTTCGTTGAAATTTTGTAGGGGGCGCTATTGAGCCGATTTGCCACTCTGAACCAATAAAATCATATTATACAACTACATTTTGGGCTTTAAATGTGTATGCCAAGTTTGCTTATGTTTCGAGCATTTTTAGCCTCTCAAAATGACCTTCGTTGTTAACGGCGAAGAATGCGTCGCCACGGCAACAGCTTTTCACGAAACAACAAGCTTTGAGTAACTTTGCATCACAAAGGTCTTTAGACTGTACCGACCAAATTTGAAGTTGATCTGATTAATTCCCTAGGAGGAGTTCGTTAAAGTGCAGCGCCTGGAAATGACAAAAACGACACTAGAAATTCAGAAGAAATGCAAAGTTATTGACTTCCGGTTGGGTTTAGAGCATAGCCCCAAGAGACTTTTATTGAAGTCCATATGCGATACATGTTCCTACCACATTTCATACATCTAGGTCAAACGTACTGCGAGGGCTGCTTCGTCGAAATTTTGTAGGGGGCGCTATTGAGCCGATTTGCCACTCTGAACCAATAAAATCATATTCTATAACTACATTTCGGCCTTGTAATCTACTTGCCAAGTTTGCTTATGTTTCGAGCATTTTTAGCCTCTCAAAATGACCTTCGTTGTTCACGGCGAAGACTGCATCGCCACGGCAACGGCGTTCGACAAAACATCAAAAGCTTCATGATCTGGCATTATGAACTTCTTGTATTTGTGTGGAACAAATTTGATATTGATTTGATTTACCTACTAAGAGAAACAAGCCAAAGTATAAAGACTTTAACTTCCTGTTACCAGTAGGTGGCGCTATGACTATGATTCGAAATTGGCCTGCAGATGTCTTCAGGCCTGGAGTCTAATCAAGCATGTGAAATCTGGTAAAGATCTGATGATGTGGAGTCGAGATACATCAGTTTATTCGTTCATGGCGAAGGATCGAAATTCGCCGAGCCGCCACGTCGCCGCCCTTCAGTAACTTCTTACAATTTTCACAATGAAGCATTATCAAGGTCTTAAGGCTTGTATGACAACATTTGAGAGGGATCTGATTAATCTGTTAGGAGCAGGATGTCAAAGTACGCAGCGTACAACTTCCGGTTGCCACTAGGTGGCGCTATCACTATGATTCTAAATTATCATATAGATGTGTTCCGGGTCAGGATCTTATGACATATGAGAGATTTGGAGCAGATTCGACAATGTACGGCCAAGTTACAACAACTTCCTGTTTCGTGGCGAATGGTGTTTCTTTGACGCCACGCCACGGCCACATAGTTCGATAACTTTTTGATCTTTGAGTAACTTTTCACTGCCAAGGTCTCAAGAGCAGACTAGCCGAATCTGAAGTCAATCGGGTCAAATCTCTGGGAGGAGTTCGTTAAAGTATGATGCCTTGAAACGGTCAAAAAACGTCATAAAAGCATAAATGGCCGACTTCCTGTTTGGTTTAGAGAAAACGGCCAAGAGGATTTTTGGTGCGTCTCATCACGTTCCACATAACTACCAACTTTCATACAGCTGGGTGAATCCTGATGTCGGGGCTACTCAATAGGGGGCGCTAGCGAGCCAATATTTCATACTGCAGCTGGACACCCCAATCAGACTGCAATTTTCGCAAATTCTGGCTTGCGTGCCAAATTTCACAACATTCCCAATATCCCAAGCACCTCCTTTTTGCGACAAAACACATAAAATAATAATAATAATAATAATAATAAGAATAATAAACATTCGAAATTCAATAGGTCCTCCGCTCCGACTACGTCGGTGCTCGGGCCCTAATAAGAATAATAATAAACATTCGAAATTCAATAGGTCCTCCGCTCCGACTACGTCGGTGCTCGGGCCCTAATAAGAATTAAAGCTGCGAGCAGCGATGGGCGGGCCCTCGCAATATGCACGTCGGGGTGCCGGCGGGACTCCGGCCTGCGCGGCCGAGAACGTCCGCGACCGTCGGACGGCGCGAGGACTCTGGCTGATGCTGCCATTTAGTTCTGTGACCGTCAGACACTGCATGCAGGTTTAGAGCATGGCCCCAATATACTTTTATTTAAGTCCATATGTGATACATGTTCCCACCAAATTTCATACATCTAGGTCAAACGTACTGCGAGGGCTGCTTCGTCGAAATTTTGTAGGGGGCGCTATTGAGCCGATTTGCCACTCTGAACCAATAAAATCATATTCCCTAACTACATTTCGGCCTTTTAATCTACTTGCCAAGTTTGCTTATGTTTCGAGCATTTTTAGCCTGTCAAAATGACCTTCGTTGTTAACGGCGAAGACTGCATCGCCACGGCAACGGCGTTCGACGAAACATCAAAAGCTTCATGATCTGGCATTAAGAACTTCTTGTATTTGTGTGGAAGAAATTTGATATTGATTTGATTTACCTACTAAGAGAAACAAGCCAAAGTATAAAGACTTTAACTTCCTGTTACCAGTAGGTGGCGCTATGGCTATGATTCAAAATTGGCCTGCAGATGTCTTCAGGCCTGGAGTCTAATCAAACACGTGAAATCTTGTAAAGATCTAATGATGTGGAGTCGAGTTACATCAGTTTATTCGTTCATGGCAAAGGATCGAAATTCGCCGAGCCGCCACGTCGCCGCCCTTCAGTAACTTCTTACAATCTTCACAATGAAGCATTATCAAGGTCTTAAGGCTTGTTTGACAAGATTTGAGAGGGATCTGATGAATCTGTGAGGAGCAGGATGTCAAAGTACGCAGCGTACAACTTCCGGTTGCCACTAGGTGGCGCTATCAGTTTGATTCAAAATTATCATATAGATGTGTTCCGGGTCAGGATGTTATGACATATGAGAGACTTTGAGCAGATTCGACAATGTACGGCCGAGTTACAACAACTTCCTGTTTCGTGGCGAATGGTGTTTCTTTGACGCCACGCCACGGCCACATAGTTCGATAACTTTTTGATCTTTGAGTAACTTTTCACTGCCAAGGTCTCAAGAGCAGACTAGCCGAATCTGAAGTCAATCGGCTCAAATCTCTGGGAGGAGTTCGTTAAAGTATGACGCCTTGAAACGGTCAAAAAACGTCATAAAAGTAAAAATGGCCGACTTCCTGTTTGGTTTAGAGAAAACGTCCAAGAGGATTTTTTGTGCGTCTCATCACGTTCCACATACCTACCAACTTTCATACAGCTGGGTGAAACCTGATGTCGGGGCTACTCAATAGGGGGCGCTAGCGAGCCAATATTTCATACCGCAGCTGGACACCCCAATCAGACTGCAATTTTCGCAAATTCTGGCTTGCGTGCCAAATTTCACAAACTTCCCAATATCCCAAGCACCTCCTTTTTGCGACGAAACACATAAAATAATAAGAATAATTAAAGCTGCGAGCAGCGATGAGCGGGCCCTCGCAATATGCACGTCGGGGTGCATGCACGTCGGGGTGCCGGCGGGACTCCGGCCTGCGCGGCCGAGAACGTCCGCGACCGTCGGACGGCGCGAGGACTCTGGTTGATGCTGTCATTCAGTTCCGTGACCGTCAGACACTGCATGCAGGTTCAGAGCATGGCCCCAATATACTTTTATTTAAGTCCATATGTGATACATGTTCCTACCAAATTTCATACATCTAGGTGAAACGTACTGCGAGGGCTGCTTCGTTGAAATTTTGTAGGGGACGCTATTGAGCCGATTTGCCACTCTGAACCAATAAAATCATATTATACAACTACATTTTGGGCTTTAAATGTGTATGCCAAGTTTGCTTATGTTTCGAGCATTTTTAACCTCTCAAAATGACCTTCGTTGTTAACGGCGAAGACTGCATCGCCACGGCAACGGCGTTCGACGAAACATCAAAAGCTTCATGATCTGGCATTATGAACTATTTGTGTGGAACAAATTTGATATTGATTTGATTTACCTACTAAGAGAAACAAGCCAAAGTATCAAGACTTTAACTTCCTGTTACTAGTAGGTGGCGCTATGACTATGATTCAAAATTGGCCTGCATATGTCTTCAGGCCTGGAGTCTAATCAAACACGTGAAATCTGGTAAAGATCTGATGATGTGGAGTCGAGTTACATCAGTTTATTCATTTATGGCGAAGGATCGCAATTCCGTCGCCACGGCAACAGCTTTTCACGAAACACCAAGCTTTGAGTAACTTTTCATCACAAAGGTCTTTACACTGTACCGACCAAATTTGAAGTTGATCTGATGAATTCCCTAGGAGGAGTTCGTTAAAGTGCAGCGCCTGGAAATGACAAAAACGACATGAGAAATTCATAAAAAATGCAAAATGGCTGACTTCCGGTTGGGTTTAGAGCATAGCCCCAAGAGACTTTTATTGAAGTCCATATGCGATACATGTTCCTACCACATTTCATACATCTAGGTCAAACGTACTGCGAGGGCTGCTTCGTTGAAATTTTGTAGGGGGCGCTATTAAGCCGATTTGCCACTCTGAACCAATAAAATCATATTCTATAACTACATTTCGGCCTTGTAATCTACTTGCCAAGTTTGCTTATGTTTCGAGCATTTTTAGCCTCTCAAAATGACCTTCGTTGTTCACGGCGAAGACTGCATCGCCACGGCAACGGCGTTCGACGAAACATCAAAAGCTTCATGATCTGGTATTATGAACTTCTTGTATTTGTGTGGAACAAATTTGATATTGATTTGATTTACCTACTAAGAGAAACAAGCCAAAGTATAAAGACTTTAACTTCCTGTTAGCAGTAGGTGGCGCTATGACTATGATTCAAAATTGGCCTGCAGATGTCTTCAGGCCTGGAGTCTAATCAAACACGTGAAATCTGGTAAAGATCTGATGATGTGGAGTCGAGTTACATCAGTTTATTCGTTCATGGCGAAGGATCGAAATTCGCCGAGCCGCCACGTCGCCGCCCTTCAGTAACTTCTTACAATCTTCACAATGAAGCATTATCAAGGTCTTAAGGCTTGTTTGACAACATTTGAGAGGGATCTGATTAATCTGTGAGGAGCAGGATGTCAAAGTACGCAGCGTACAACTTCCGGTTGCCACTAGGTGGCGCTATCACTATGATTCTAAATTATCATATAGATGTGTTCCGGGTCAGGATCTTATGACATATGAGAGATTTGGAGCAGATTCGACAATGTACGGCCAAGTTACAACAACTTCCTGTTTCGTGGCGAATGGTGTTTCTTTGACGCCACGCCACGGCCACATAGTTCGATAACTTTTTGATCTTTGAGTAACTTTTCACTGTCAAGGTCTCAAGAGCAGACTCGCCGAATCTGAAGTCAATCGGGTCAAATCTCTGGGAGGAGTTCGTTAAAGTATGACGCCTTGAAACGGTCAAAAAACGTCATAAACGCAAAAATGGCCGACTTCCTGTTTGGTTTAGAGAAAACGGCCAAGAGGATTTTTGGTGCGTCTCATCACGTTCCACATAACTACCAACTTTCATACAGCTGGGTGAATCCTGATGTCGGGGCTACTCAATAGGGGGCGCTAGCGAGCCAATATTTCATACTGCAGCTGGACACCCCAATCAGACTGCAATTTTCGCAAATTCTGGCTTGCGTGCCAAATTTCACAACATTCCCAATATCCCAAGCACCTCCTTTTTGCGACGAAACACATAAAATAATAATAATAATAATAAGAATAATTAAAGCTGCGAGCAGCGATGAGCGGGCCCTCGCAATATGCACGTCGGGGTGCATGCACGTCGGGGTGCCGGCGGGACTCCGGCCTGCGCGGCCGAGAACGTCCGCGACCGTCGGACGGCGCGAGGACTCTGGCTGATGCTGGCATTCAGTTCCGTGACCGTCAGACACTGCATGCAGGTTCAGAGCATGGCACCAAGAGACTTTTATTTAAGTCCATATGTGATACATGTTCCTACCAAATTTCATACATCTAGGTGAAACGTACTGCGAGGGCTGCTTCGTTGAAATTTTGTAGGGGGCGCTATTGAGCCGATTTGCCACTCTGAACCAATAAAATCATATTCCATAACTACATTTCGGCCTTGTAATCTACTTGCCAAGTTTGGTTATGTTTCGAGCATTTTTAGCCTCTCAAAATGACCTTCGTTGTTAACGGCGAAGGATGCGTCGCCACGGCAACAGATTTTCACGAAACAACAAGCTTTGAGTAACTTTTCATCACAAAGGTCTTTAGACTGTACCGACCAAATTTGAAGTTGATCTGATTAATTCCCTAGGAGAAGTTCGTTAAAGTGCAGCGCCTGGAAATGACAAAAACGACACTAGAAATTCATAAGAAATGCAAAATGGCTGACTTCCGGTTGGGTTTAGAGCATGGCCCCAAGAGACTTTTATTGAAGTCCATATGTGATACATGTTCCTACCACATTTCATACATCTAGGTCAAACGTACTGCGAGGGCTGCTTCGTCGAAATTTTGTAGGGGGCGCTATTGAGCCGATTTGCCACTCTGAACCAATAAAATCAGATTCTGTAACTACATTTCGGCCTTGTAATCTACTTGCCAAGTTTGCTTATGTTTCGAGCATTTTTAGCCTCTCAAAATGACCTTCGTTGTTAACGGCGAAGACTGCATCGCCACGGCAACGGCGTTCGACGAAACATCAAAAGCTTCATGATCTGGCATTATGAACTTCTTGTATTTGTGTGGAAGAAATTTGATATTGATTTGATTTACCTACTAAGAGAAACAAGCCAAAGTATAAAGACTTTAACTTCCTGTTACCAGTAGGTGGCTCTATGACTATGATTCAAAATTGGCCTGGATATGTCTTCAGGCCTGGAGTCTAATCAAACACGTGAAATCTGGCAAAGATCTGATGATGTGGAGTCGAGTTACATCAGTTTATTCGTTCATGGCGAAGGATCGAAATTCGCCGAGCCGCCACGTCGCCGCCCTTCAGTAACTTCTTACAATCTTCACAACGAAGCATTATCAAGGTCTTAAGGCTTGTTTGACAACATTTGAGAGGGATCTGATTAATCTGTGAGGAGCAGGATGTCAGAGTACGCAGCGTACAACTTCCGGTTGCCACTAGGTGGCGCTATCACTATGATTCTAAATGATCATATAGATGTGTTCCGGGTCAGGATGTTATGACATATGAGAGATTTTGAGCAGATTCGACAATGTACGGCCGAGTTACAACAACTTCCTGTTTCGTGGCGAATGGTGTTTCTTTGACGCCACGCCACGGCCACATAGTTCGATAACTTTTTGATCTTTGAGTAACTTTTCACTGCCAAGGTCTCAAGAGCAGACTAGCCGAATCTGAAGTCAATCGGGTCAAATCTCTGGGAGGAGTTCGTTAAAGTATGACGCCTTGAAACGGTCAAAAAACGTCATAAAAGTAAAAATGGCCGACTTCCTGTTTGGTTTAGAGAAAACGTCCAAGAGGATTTTTTGTGCGTCTCATCACGTTCCACATACCTACCAACTTTCATACAGCTGGGTGAAACCTGATGTCGGGGCTACTCAATAGGGGGCGCTAGCGAGCCAATATTTCATACCGCAGCTGGACACCCCAATCAGACTGCAATTTTCGCAAATTCTGGCTTGCGTGCCAAATTTCACAAACTTCCCAATATCCCAAGCACCTCCTTTTTGCGACGAAACACATAAAATAATAAGAATAATAATAATAATAAACATAGCGGTTTCAATAGGTCCTCCGCTCCGACTACGTCGGTGCTCGGGCCCTAATAAACATTCGAAATTCAATAGGTCCTCCGCTCCGACTACGTCGGTGCTCGGGCCCTAATTAAAGCTGCGAGCAGCGATGAGCGGGCCCTCGCAATATGCAAGTCGGGGTGCATGCACGTCGGGTTGCCGGCGGGACTCCGGCCTGCGCGGCCGAGAACGTCAGCGACCGTCGGACGGCGCGAGGACTCTGGTTGATGCTGTCATTCAGTTCCGTGACCGTCAGACACTGCATGCAGGTTCAGAGCATGGCACCAAGAGACTTTTATTTAAGTCCATATGTGATACATGTTCCTACCAAATTTCATACATCTAGGTGAAACGTACTGCGAGGGCTGCTTCGTTGAAATTTTGTAGGGGGCGCTATTGAGCCGATTTGCCACTCTGAACCAATAAAATCATATTCCATAACTACATTTCGGCCTTGTAATCTACTTGCCAAGTTTGGTTATGTTTCGAGCATTTTTAGCCTCTCAAAATGACCTTCGTTGTTAACGGCGAAGAATGCGTCGCCACGGCAACAGATTTTCACGAAACAACAAGCTTTGAGTAACTTTTCATCACAAAGGTCTTTAGACTGTACCGACCAAATTTGAAGTTGATCTGATTAATTCCCTAGGAGGAGTTCGTTAAAGTGCAGCGCCTGGAAATGACAAAAACGACACTAGAAATACAGAAGAAATGCAAAGTAGCTGACTTCCGGTTGGGTTTAGAGCATAGCCCCAAGAGACTTTTATTGAAGTCCATATGCGATACATGTTCCTACCACATTTCATACATCTAGGTCAAACGTACTGCGAGGGCTGCTTCGTCAAAATTTTGTAGGGGGCGCTATTGAGCCGATTTGGCACTCTGAACCAATAAAATCAGATTCTGTAACTACATTTCGGCCTTGTAATCTACTTGCCAAGTTTGCTTATGTTTCGAGCATTTTTAGCCTCTCAAAATGACCTTCGTTGTTAACGGTGAAGACTGCATCGCCACGGCAACGGCGTTCGACGAAACATCAAAAGCTTCATGATCTGGCATTATGAACTTCTTCTATTTGTGTGGAACAAATTTGATATTGATTTGATTTACCTACTAAGAGAAACAAGCCAAAGTATAAAGACTTTAACTTCCTGTTACCAGTAGGTGGCGCTATGACTATGATTCAAAATTGGCCTGCAGATGTCTTCAGGCCTGGAGTCTAATCAAACACGTGAAATCTGGTAAAGATCTGATGATGTGGAGTCAAGATACATCAGTTTATTCGTTCATGGCGAAGGATCGAAATTCGCCGAGCCGCCACGTCGCCGCCCTTCAGTAACTTCTTACAATCTTCACAATGAAGCATTATCAAGGTCTTAAGGCTTGTTTGACAAGATTTGAGAGGGATCTGATGAATCTGTGAGGAGCAGGATGTCAAAGTACGAAGCGTACAACTTCCGGTTGCCACTAGGTGGCGCTATCAGTTTGATTCAAAATTATCATACAGATGTGTTCCGGGTCAGGATGTTATGACATATGAGAGATTTTGAGCAGATTCGACAATGTACGGCCGAGTTACAACAACTTCCTGTTTCGTGGCGAATGGTGTTTCTTTGACGCCACGCCACGGCCACATAGTTCGATAACTTTTTGATCTTTGAGTAACTTTTCACTGCCAAGGTCTCAAGAGCAGACTCGCCGAATCTGAAGTCAATCGGGTCAAATCTCTGGGAGGAGTTCGTTAAAGTATGACGCCTTGAAACGGTAAAAAAACGTCATAAAAGCAAAAATGGCCGACTTCCTGTTTGGTTTAGAGAAAACGGCCAAGAGGATTTTTTGTGCGTCTCATCACGTTCCACATACCTACCAACTTTCATACAGCTGGGTGAAACCTGATGTTGGGGCTACTCAATAGGGGGCGCTAGCGAGCCAATATTTCATACCGCAGCTGGGCACCCCAATCAGACTGCAATTTTCGCAAATTCTGGCTTGCTTGCCAAATTTCACAAACTTCCCAATATCCCAAGCACCTCCTTTTTGCGACGAAACACATAAAATAATAATAAGAATAATAATAATAATTAAAGCTGCGAGCAGCGATGGGCGGGCCCTCGCAATATGCACGTCGGGGTGCATGCACGTCGGGGTGCCGGCGGGACTCCGGCCTGCGCGGCCGAGAACGTCCGCGACCGTCGGACGTCGCGAGGACTCTGGTTGATGCTGCCATTCAGTTCTGTGACCGTCAGACACTGCATGCAGGTTCAGAGCATTGCCCCAACATACTTTTATTTCAGTCCATATGTGATACATGTTCCTACCACATTTCATACATCTAGGTCAAACATACTGCGAGGGCTGCTTCGTTGAAATTTTGTAGGGGGCGCTATTGAGCCGATTTGCCACTCTGAACCAATACAATCATATTCCCTAACTACATTTCGGTCTTGTAATCTACTTGCCAAGTTTGCTTATGTTTCGAGCATTTTTAGCCTCTCAAAATGTCCTTCGTTGTTAACGGCGAAGAATGCGTCGCCACGGCAACAGCTTTTCACGAAACAACAAGCTTTGAGTAACTTTTCATCACAAAGGTCTTTAGACTGTACCGACCAAATTTGAAGTTGATCTGATGAATTCCCTAGGAGGAGTTCGTTAAAGTGCAGCGCCTGGAAATGACAAAAACGACATGAGAAATTCATAAAAAATGCAAAATGGCTGACTTCCGGTTGGGTTTAGAGCATGGCCCCAAGAGACTTTTATTGAAGTCCATATGTGATACATTATCCTACCAAATGTCATACATCTAGGTCAAACATACTGCCAGGGCTGCTTCGTTGAAATTTTGTAGGGGGCGCTATTGAGCCGATTTGCCACTCTGAACCAATAAAATCATATTATACAACTACATTTCGGCCTTGTAATCTAATTGCCAAGTTTGCTTATGTTTCGAGCATTTTTAGCCTCTCAAAATGACCTTTGTTGTTAACGGCGAAGACTGCATCGCCACGGCAACGGCGTTCAACGAAACATCAAAAGCTTCATGATCTGGCATTATGAACTTCTTGTATTTGTGTGGAACAAATTTGATATTGATTTGATTTACCTACTAAGAGAAACAAGCCAAAGTATAAAGACATTAACTTCCTGTTACCAGTAGGTGGCGCTATGACTATGATTCAAAATTGGCCTGCAGTTGTCTTCAGGCCTGGAGTCTAATCAAACACGTGAAATCTGGTAAAGATCTGATGATGTGGAGTCGAGTTACATCAGTTTATTCGTTCATGGCGAAGGATCGAAATTCGCCGAGCCGCCACGTCGCCGCCCTTCAGTAACTTCTTACAATCTTCACAATGAAGCATTATCAAGGTCTTAAGGCTTGTTTGACAACATTTGAGAGGGATCTGATTAATCTGTGAGGAGCAGGATGTCAAAGTACGCAGCGTACAACTTCCGGTTGCCACTAGGTGGCGCTATCACTATGATTCTAAATTATCATATAGATGTGTTCCGGGTCAGGATCTTATGACATATGAGAGATTTGGAGCAGATTCGACAATGTACGGCCAAGTTACAACAACTTCCTGTTTCGTGGCGAATGGTGTTTCTTTGACGCCACGCCACGGCCACATAGTTCGATAACTTTTTGATCTTTGAGTAACTTTTCACTGTCAAGGTCTCAAGAGCAGACTCGCCGAATCTGAAGTCAATCGGGTCAAATCTCTGGGAGGAGTTCGTTAAAGTATGACGCCTTGAAACGGTCAAAAAACGTCATAAAAGCAAAAATGGCCGACTTCCTGTTTGGTTTAGAGAAAACGGCCAAGAGGATTTTTGGTGCGTCTCATCACGTTCCACATAACTACCAACTTTCATACAGCTGGGTGAATCCTGATGTCGGGGCTACTCAATAGGGGGCGCTAGCGAGCCAATATTTCATACCGCAGCTGGACACCCCAATCAGACTGCAATTTTCGCAAATTCTGGCTTGCGTGCCAAATTTCACAACATTCCCAATATCCCAAGCACCTCCTTTTTGCGACGAAACACTAAAAATAAGAATAATAATAAGAATAATAATAATAATTAAAGCTGCGAGCAGCGATGAGCGGGCCCTCGCAATATGCAAGTCGGGGTGCATGCACGTCGGGTTGCCGGCGGGACTCCGGCCTGCGCGGCCGAGAACGTCAGCGACCGTCGGACGGCGCGAGGACTCTGGTTGATGCTGTCATTCAGTTCCGTGACCGTCAGACACTGCATGCAGGTTCAGAGCATGGCACCAAGAGACTTTTATTTAAGTCCATATGTGATACATGTTCCTACCAAATTTCATACATCTAGGTGAAACGTACTGCGAGGGCTGCTTCGTTGAAATTTTGTAGGGGGCGCTATTGAGCCGATTTGCCACTCTGAACCAATAAAATCATATTCCATAACTACATTTCGGCCTTGTAATCTACTTGCCAAGTTTGGTTATGTTTCGAGCATTTTTAGCCTCTCAAAATGACCTTCGTTGTTAACGGCGAAGACTGCATCGCCATGGCAACGGCGTTCGACGAAACATCAAAAGCTTCATGATCTGGCATTATGAACTATTTGTGTGGAACAAATTTGATATTGATTTGATTTACCTACTAAGAGAAACAAGCCAAAGTATCAAGACTTTAACTTCCTGTTACCAGTAGGTGGCGCTATGACTATGATTCAAAATTGGCCTGCATATGTCTTCAGGCCTGGAGTCTAATCAAACACGTGAAATCTGGTAAAGATCTGATGATGTGGAGTCGAGTTACATCAGTTTATTCGTTCATGGCGAAGGATCGAAATTCCGTCGCCACGGCAACAGCTTTTCACGAAATAACAAGCTTTGAGTAACTTTTCATCACAAAGGTCTTTAGACTGTACCGACCAAATTTGAAGTTGATCTGATGAATTCCCTAGGAGGAGTTCGTTAAAGTGCAGCGCCTGGAAATGACAAAAACGACATGAGAAATTCATAAAAAATGCAAAATGGCTGACTTCCGGTTGGGTTTAGAGCATAGCCCCAAGAGACTTTTATTGAAGTCCATATGCGATACATGTTCCTACCACATTTCATACATCTAGGTCAAACGTACTGCGAGGGCTGCTTCGTCGAAATTTTGTAGGGGGCGCTATTGAGCCGATTTGCCACTCTGAACCAATAAAATCAGATTCTGTAACTACATTTCGGCCTTGTAATCTACTTGCCAAGTTTTCTTATGTTTCGAGCATTTTTAGCCTCTCAAAATGACCTTCGTTGTTCACGGCGAAGACTGCATCGCCACGGCAACGGCGTTCGACGAAACATCAAAAGCTTCATGATCTGGCATTATGAACTTCTTGTATTTGTGTGGAAGAAATTTGATATTGATTTGATTTACCTACTAAGAGAAACAAGCCAAAGTATAAAGACTTTAACTTCCTGTTACCAGTAGGTGGCGCTATGACTATGATTCAAAATTGGCCTGCAGATGTCTTCAGGCCTGGAGTCTAATCAAACACGTGAAATCTGGCAAAGATCTGATGATGTGGAGTCGAGTTACATCAGTTTATTCGTTCATGGCGAAGGATCGAAATTCGCCGAGCCGCCACGTCGCCGCCCTTCAGTAACTTCTTACAATCTTCACAAAGAAGCATTATCAAGGTCTTACGGCTTGTTTGACAACATTTGAAAGGGATCTGATTAATCTGTGAGGAGCAGGATGTCAAAGTACGCAGCGTACAACTTCCGGTTGCCACTAGGTGGCGCTATCAGTTTGATTCAAAATTATCATATAGATGTGTTCCGGGTCAGGATGTTATGACATATGAGAGATTTTGAGCAGATTCGACAATGTACGGCCGAGTTACAACAACTTCCTGTTTCGTGGCGAATGGTGTTTCTTTGACGCCACGCCACGGCCACATAGTTCGATAACTTTTTGATCTTTGAGTAACTTTTCACTGCCAAGGTCTCAAGAGCAGACTAGCCGAATCTGAAGTCAATCGGGTCAAATCTCTGGGAGGAGTTCGTTAAAGTATGACGCCTTGAAACGGTCAAAAAACGTCATAAAAGCAAAAATGGCCGACTTCCTGTTTGGTTTAGAGAAAACGGCCAAGAGGATTTTTTGTGCGTCTCATCACGTTCCACATACCGACCAAATTTCATACAGCTGGGTGAATCCTGATGTTGGGGCTACTCAATAGGGGGCGCTAGCGAGCCAATATTTCATACCGCAGCTGGACACCCCAATCAGACTGCAATTTTCGCAAATTCTGGCTTGCGTGCCAAATTTCACAACATTCCCAATATCCCAAGCACATCCTTTTTGCGACGAAACACATAAAATAATAATAATAATAATAAGAATAATAAACATTACGGTTTCAATAGGTCCTCCGCTCCGACTACGTCGGTGCTCGGGCCCTAATAATAAACATTACGGTTTCAATAGGTCCTCCGCTCCGACTACGTCGGTGCTCGGGCCCTAATTAAAGCTGCGAGCAGCGATGGGCGGGCCCTCGCAATATGCACGTCGGGGTGCCGGCGGGACTCCGGCCTGCGCGGCCGAGAACGTCCGCGACCGTCGGACGCCGCGAGGACTCTGGCCGATGCTGCCATTCAGTTCTGTGACCGTCAGACACTGCATGCAGGTTTAGAGCATGGCCCCAATATACTTTTATTGAAGTCCATATGTGATACATGTTCCTACCAAATTTCATACATCTAGGTGAAACGTACTGCGAGGGCTGCTTCGTTGAAATTTTGTAGGGGGCGCTATTGAGCCGATTTGCCACTCTGAACCAATAAAATCATATTATACAACTACATTTTGGGCTTTAAATGTGTATGCCAAGTTTGCTTATGTTTCGAGCATTTTTAGCCTCTCAAAATGACCTTCGTTGTTAACGGCGAAGACTGCATCGCCACGGCAACGGCGTTCGACGAAACATCAAAAGCTTCATGATCTGGCATTATGAACTATTTGTGTGGAACAAATTTGATATTGATTTGATTTACCTACTAAGAGAAACAAGCCAAAGTATAAAGACTTTAACTTCCTGTTACCAGTAGGTGGCGCTATGACTATGATTCAAAATTGGCCTGCAGATGTCTTCAGGCCTGGAGTCTAATCAAACACGTGAAATCTGGTAAAGATCTGATGATGTGGAGTCGAGTTACATCAGTTTATTCGTTCATGGCGAAGGATCGAAATTCGCCGAGCCGCCACGTCGCCGCCCTTCAGTAACTTCTTACAATCTTCACAACGAAGCATTATCAAGGTCTTAAGGCTTGTTTGACAACATTTGAGAGGGATCTGATTAATCTGTGAGGAGCAGGATGTCAAAGTACGCAGCGTACAACTTCCGGTTGCCACTAGGTGGCGCTATCAGTTTGATTCACAATTATCATATAGATGTGTTCCGGGTCAGGATGTTATGACATATGAGAGATTTTGAGCAGATTCGACAATGTACGGCCGAGTTACAACAACTTCCTGTTTCGTGGCGAATGGTGTTTCTTTGACGCCACGCCACGGCCACATCGTTCGATAACTTTTTGATCTTTGAGTAACTTTTCACTACCAAGGTCTCAAGAGCAGACTAGCTGAATCTGAAGTCAATCGGGTTAAATCTCTGGGAGGAGTTCGTTAAAGTATGACGCCTTGAAACGGTCAAAAAACGTCATAAAAGTAGAAATGGCCGACTTCCTGTTTGGTTTAGGGAAAACTTCCAAGAGGATGTTTGGTGCGTCTCATCACGTTCCACATAACTACCAACTTTCATACAGCTGGGTGAATCCTGATGTTGGGGCTACTCAATAGGGGGCGCTAGCGAGCCAATATTTCATACCGCAGCTGGATACCCCAATCAGACTGCAATTTTCGCAAATTCTGGCTTGCGTGCCAAATTTCTCAGACTTCCCAATATCCCAAGCACCTCCTTTTTGCGCCGAAACACTAAAAATAAGAAGAAGAAGAAGAAGAAGAAGAAGAATAATAAACATTCGAAATTCAATAGGTCCTCCGCTCCGACTACGTCGGTGCTCGGGCCCTAATAAACATAGCGGTTTCAATAGGTCCTCCGCTCCGACTACGTCGGTGCTCGGGCCCTAATAATAAACATTCGAAATTCAATAGGTCCTCCGCTCCGACTACGTCGGTGCTCGGGCCCTAATAAACATTACGGTTTCAATAGGTCCTCCGCTCCGACTACGTCGGTGCTCGGGCCCTAAATATTCAGATGTCCAATAAAAGCAAAGCGTGTCCCACTCCAACATCTGTTGGCCATATGATCAGGTCGTCGACGTGTTAAGGCATAAACAATGTGACATTAAAGTGGCTGCAGGTGTAGAATACTGCCGTCCTGAAGCAGTGCTGCACAGGAGGCTGTGGTAACTGCTGCTGTGATACAACTTCACACATCGCAGAGTCACGCACAGCTTCTAGATGTGGCTTTCATTTCTTCTGGTCATGCATATGAGATTCATTCAAATATCCTCGTGATCATGACTTAATGGCATCTTGTAATATACTTAGACATAGGATATCAAATTCACTGGACATTGAAGACATACATATTTCATAATTTAACATTATAATATTTTATGTGATAAGATCAATTTCTCTCAGATACACATTTTTTATATTTTAATTTGTATTACAATGTCTTTATCTGATAATTACAAGGTCTTCTACTTATGAAATCTATATCTTAAAGACCTTCATCATAATTATGGATCTCAAAATGACAGTTTGAGATAAAGAGTAGCTGTTGCACTGTTGCATAGAAACGGGACTACGGTGATTCAGTCTATTACTGAGTTGATGGAATCGATAACATTTGTTGTGAAAATGACATCGTCAGACGCACTGAACAGGTGCTGATCTCAGCGAGGCGTGGACAGCATGTGGGCACAATCCGCACAGTTGATCAAACATAGCCCTCCATCGTCACAGGAGCTTCTCTCCCGACGGGACCAAAGGGAAGAGAGGAGGAAACCCGGGGCTGGAGAATGTTGTGGAAAAAGAAATTCAACAAGGCCAGATAGTTTTTAGGTCGTCCAAGACATTAATATTTCTTAGCATCAATGTCAGTACAATGCAACAACACATTTACTGTTCATCAACAACAATACAGCAAACCGAGGGCTGGTTCATGAAGCAGCACATTAAAGTCAGAGTCAATAACCACATACCATACCACCTTGTTTTGGTGGAGCTTCCATTTTATACATTATTGTTTCTCCTTTAACCATATTTGCAGGTTTTTTTCTCTCGAAACAACAGTGTCCTTTCTAGCATATAGATATTGTAGAATATAAGCAATGAAAAAAAGTTAGGTTATAAATATGGCAATTTCTTACTGAAACCAGTTAATACATTGATTCATGATTGATTACTTTACAACAAATATATATATCACACTAGATAAAACTGGACACATTAAATAAGTATAGTATTATCCAGTAAAATACACCAATAGCACAGCTGACACTGAGTCTTGTTAAGTTACTGCTGATGAAAACACTTTTATTGGACTTTTATTGTGAAGAATTTATTGGAAAATGCATTCATCACCAAATTAGCGCGTTGATAGCGGCTATTTTTCTGTGAAAACAAGTTTAATAATTCTGCAGGGAGGAAGAGTAAGCAGCAAAAATAACCGGGGACTTTTATTGTGAAGAATTTATAGGAAGTAATTTGTGTTCATCCACACGAATCACCATCCGATCAGTCAGGTAGCACTGAGGTGAAAAATGTGAGTTCAGATCTGGCACAGCCGATCATTGGCAAGTCTAACCAGTAAACCAGCTCTCTTTGGTTTGTTTGAATACACTTGAATATGTTGTAGATCCACAGAGAATTCTTTGTATTTTACATACTGTTGTTCTTTGTCTACAGTAAAAACATATTTCACTCTCTGAGCCTTCACAAACTATTCTTGTGTCTCTCTTTGAAGACACTATAACTGTTGACATTCACACGTTCACAAGCTCTTTTCACTTTTACTACAAAGTCTCTCTTTTTTTTGTTGTAGTGCCCTGACATCAGCCGTGTCAAGCTGTGATGCCTGCAGCAGGCACTGGGAAACTTCCAAGGGGCTCCACAGCTCTCATTGTTGACTCATTCTGCGTTCACATTCACAGGAATATCTACAGCAAAGACTTGATGTTTATAAGTAAATGATACGGAATCTTTGTTCATCTGAAGTTGTCAGCAGTATCCACCTTCCACCCGATTGCTAAATAGAAGAGCATTTTCCAGTGGGAGGTCACTTTTCTATGGGACAGCAGCTTACACTAGCATTTGTGCAATGAGAGTTGTGTCGGCCTGCTGCAGCACTGCACAGCTGATACTCATCATAACAACACGGCACGAGTGCTGGTGTTTACCTCAAAGTCACTGATTGGGTGCCTCTTGCCTATTCTAACAGAGCTGGTCCTCATTAAACACAGTGTTCTCTGTGAGTCAGCGCCAGCGGCTAAACCCACAATTAGCCAGCAGCCTGCTAACATCGGCTGCATGAGGAACGGGTTAGTCCAGAGTATATTTAAAAACAGGTGCATGTTCAAATGGGCGTCACATGGCCAAACCTACCACTTGGAGTCACGCAGTAATGGAACGTTTTTGGAGTGCAACACTCGCAAGCTGTTTTCTTATATGAACTCTGGACAATGTCCGGAGAATCAGGTGCGGCCGTTGTCCAGCGATTCCCTTTCACACATGTAGCACGCTACAGGAGCAGCTACTGAAAACAGGCCGTCTGGTTTGGCGAGGGGATGGCGCCTGGGAGGAGCGTGCAGAAGGCAGGATATGACGCTGAATACACTGTCATAAACAACCATCTCTTACCATTCCTTGAATTGTTCTGAAGATATTGGTGTCTGCCGTGACCGACAGAAGTTCCCAAATCTCGTCTTCTCTCCAGTTAGACATTTTAATTTGCGTCTTCGTGTAACTGACCCTTTTTCTTCACCCTCGGATTCTTGGTTTCCAGATTTTGACTTAATGAAACTGGAATACTGATTATGAAATGCCCTATACAAACAATATATATAAGTCATCTGTGTATAGTTAGATTAATTGCACTGGGGGTAAGTGTTCTAAGTGCTTGGTGTCCTCTGGATGTAATACGGTTCATCCCGCAGCGCCAGTTCTGCTCACCAAAAGTGGCCCACTAGGCGGCTCGCATTCCACCATTTGCTTGTTTGATACCACATGATAGAAACGTCCTCAACACGCCCACTCGCTCGCTGTGGATTCTCTGGACAAGGAGCAGCTCTATTCTCACATGGGCTCAATAAGACATTACACCGACTATGTAGTAGGGAGCTGGCAGGTTAAAGTCTGTTCAATGTTTGACTGATTGGGAGATTTGCATTCTCACATACAGCTCCTCAAGGTAATGTGTATGAGTTCAGGGCTGCAGAGCATGTGTGAGAGGGGCTACTGACTGATGCTGGATGCACCATGCAGACAGAAGTAGTACATAGAGAAAGCAGGATGTGCTGACCCAGGGAGTGACATGTGATCATGGTGAGCATGATGCATTTACTACCTCCTGAGGCAAACCTAAAATCAGTGCTTTGACTTTTGACTGTGTTATGGGAAAATATGTCATCATCTTATGCTTTAGGATTGAAGAATGTAAGTCTTTAAAAGTGCAGGCACAAAACCTATTTGAGTAGATGATTCTATCAGTTTTGCATCCAGGTGTCTTGTTATTTGTTATCTGTTATCTTGTTATCTGGTTTACTGTGCATTGTTTCTGTCTTCAAAGACGGCGACACACAGAGGTCTAGATTACGGTACTTCCTGATCAGCATCAGCTGAAGAGCATGACCCTCTGTATGTATATGTGATGTGTGATGGTAAAACAGGCTTATTCAGACTCTGTATTTCTTGTGACTGAACTCTTTGATTAGGTCACAGTGACCCAATCAAAGGAAGCAGTATAAATGTCCATGTATCTGACTATGTTGTCAGAGCACCTCTTGCAGATGACGGTGATGTATCTGTGAGACTGTGCTCTCTTTGCTTGCAAGCAAATAAAATGACTATTACAACCTTGATCGTTCATCCAGACTCTGTTTCATTTGACATTGATTTGATAACACTTTGACACTCTTCTCCCGACTATTCATAGAAATATTCCACAACAATTTGGCATTGTCGGCAGGATTCGCTGACTGTCTATCAGAGCTCCAGAGGGACTGACCGGGGGAGAGGCCTCTCCCAGGAATCCAAAACTGAAGTTTCCTGTCTTATACCTCATTAGCCGAGAGAGAGAGAACCGGCGGACCCGAGGGAGTTTCTGATTGACGGCACGCGAATCCAACGAAAAATAATTAATTTCTACAAACGGGTAAGAAAGTTAAAATTCCAATTGTAAAAGTAATGGTAAAATTATACTAAGGTCATATGATTTAACAGACACAGATGAATGGTCAAGTAGTCATTTTTATTTTATATTTTTTATTATTTGGGTAACAATTGTTTTTGACGTTCGTGGTTTCGTTTTACGAATGTGGTTCATTTAAACTCCCTTTTTCATTTTCTGGCATATCACTATTTGCACGCTTTTCAGTAGAAGACAGGATTGTGTTATACGGTGATGATTTAACTCAGAATAAAAACATTCGAGATCGTAACACAGATCGCTTGACTACAATTGGTTTGTTGTAAGACCGTGGTTAAAATTATCAAAAACGTGAATTCTATACTGATAGAATAAGAATCGTGATAAATAACTAACGTGAACTTCAAATAACATTTGAAATAAGAATCGTGGTTTTCCACAACATAACGTGAGTTTCAAACAAGTTTGAAATAAGAATCGTGATTTTCCACAACATAACGTGAGTTTCAAACGAGGTTTTTTGCAAAAAGTTTTCCTTCGAGAGAATAAACATACGCTGTATGGTGACGACTGTACTGTAAAGGTAACGTTAACGTATCCACACCTGAAAGATGGGTGGAAAAAGTAGTAAAAGCGCAGAGCCCTCGGGCCCAATAATTGATATGATGCGACAGAAATATGGAAACGGGTGTTTAGAATGCCTCACGTACTGCTCATTGTGCGCCGCTAAGCTCAAAATGTTAAGAGGGGATTTAGAAGGTAAATTGAAACAGATTAAATGTATGAAGAAAGTTCGAGTCAAAGACTTAGAAATGATAGAGAAAAACCAAAAGTGTTTGGTTAAGTGGGAAGATGAGAGTGAAAGTAGGGAAAGAAAGCAAATGCTTAAACAAATGACTTGTTTGAAGAAAGACGAAACTGATGCAGACACACTGAGTAACTCTGTTTTTTCTCACACTCTCTATCCGAGCCTCACAGGAGCGAGCGGTCCCCTCCTGGACACGTGTTACCGACCTTCCCCACAGAATGGCGTTCTACAACCACCACCACCACCACAACTAGCACCTCCTCCACCACCTCCTCCGCCATACCCTGATGCACCACTGGCTAGCAGACCAGCAACCCGGCTCCTCACTCAACAGCAAGAACAGGCTCGCCTGGCAAACGAGGAGCTCCGACAGGGTCCAGCCTCGCCTCAGCACAACCCGTTTGTCTCTCCTCAGACGGCTGCAACATCGACACCTGCCACCTCACCATGGTCCTACACAGACCCGCGTAGCTGGCGGGGTCCAGCTGGCGCTGTCGCCAACTGGCTCAGCTCCGACACACCCCCACCAGCTTTCAACCTCGACACATCCGAAACCTTCCAGGGGCCCATGATTCAAGTTCCAGGACCAGCTGATGGTGCTCCGGGTCTCGTGTTCAGACCCTGGACGCAAGGTGACATCATGCAAGCTTCACTTCACCTGCCAAGCATCCAGAATGGCGCAGCTTTCGCAAAAGAGTTCCTGATATTCTGCAAAGAATTTATGCCTACTGGCCCAGAGGTTCATCGCCTGTTAGTCAAACATGTCGGCCCCACGGACTTCAGCAAAATCAGAGCTATAGTAACAGGTGCTGGCCATGACTCTCGTATGGTAACACCTCCCTGGGGAGATGCAGGGAACATGGCCTACGTCACTTTCATCACAGCCGTATGCGAGGCTATAGTGACAGCTTTCCCATCGAAAGTTAATATGGCATTGATTAATAACACGAAACAAGATAAAACTGAAGACGTGACATCATATCACCAAAGACTCATGTCCGCATTCCAAACACACAGCGGTATTGAAGAACCAGCTGACAGAACAACAATGTCAGTGTGGGAAACACATCTCAAGAATGCTTTCATGAACGGGCTGCTACCAGACATCAAAACAGCCACCGAACGCTCCGTGATTGGCCTGGAGGATGCAAGACTTGATGAGGTGATAAAACACGCACGGCACAATTGCAAAATGTATAATGACACTCAGGCCAGGCAAGAGAAACGCGGTAAACAAGTGGGTGAACAAGCTCAGCTTGCGATGCTTCAAGCTGTCCAACAGATGACACTAGGAGTTGATGGAGGCCAAAACCAACCCACCCACCCACGTAACAGCTATGGGAGGGGCCAGCTGAGGGGGCGCGGAAGAGGCCGCGGGCGTTTCCAACATGGCCGCCAAAGAGGAGTTCGGTATGACGAGTGTTTTAACTGCGGTGAAACAGGACATTGGACCAAAGACTGCCCTTATCGCTACACACACAGCGAATCACGACAGCCACGTGGACGACAGCGCGGAGGAGACGGAGGGGGTGATCTACAATTCGGCACATCTGACTGACGCGAAGTGGGGAGGCGAGGCGATGCACGTGGACAGGAGGCAGCTGTCTCCCTCTCGGCTCCGGAACAGATAAGCACACACACACATACACACACACACACTGACTCAGAACGCACAAACAACGCGCACATTTGCTGCAACGCACACACGCTTCCTCGCACGCACACTGCAGAACAACAATCCATTCTTCTTAGTGTCATTTCACACTTACAGCAACAGCAAGTGAATGCATCTACATCACAACTACACGCTTATTCAATGTTTTCATCGGAGTCATACAAAAATATGCCAACTACAAAGGTTATTGTTCAAGGGAAAGAATTAACATTTTTAGTAGATTCTGGAGCTACACACTCTGTGATTCAACAGAAATATTTTCCTCGTCAGAAGATGAGTGGGCGTTTTGTATATTCACAGGGTGCATCCGGTATAACTGTTACTGAAAACTTTACTGTACCTATGACGACTGTACACTCCGACCAGACTGACCACGATCCTGACATTAAAGTGAAACATTCGTTTCTCCTTTCGAGCCTCTGTCCAATTAACTTGATGGGCAGAGACTTAATGTGCGCTTATGGGATAGGACTGACATCATCCTCTGATGGCCTTAAAGTGCTGAGGCAAAGAGTCGTACACCAAATGTTACAGACTCCCTCTGAGTCACTTTTTTGCTATCAATGGTGGCTCCCTGTTGACGACGCACAACGACTTTGTCACACAGTAGACGCACGGGTCTCACCACATGCCGACCGCATGAACTACAAACATCTACACTGCACCTCACACATTTCTAAAGGACAAGATGTCTGCTATGAAGACAATTTTTTTGAAGGCATTAATGATGTAATCGCCTGTTCCACACTGTTTTGGTCTACTTATAAATCTGCTGTATCTGTTTCTCTGTCTCCATCACAGAAAGAACTGTTTGATGTTCCAGATTCAGCTCCTCACATCTCGCTGTCAAAAGGACACGATGATGAGTGGAGAGATTTGGGTCCATTCGTCGCTCAATGCGAGGCTCTTACAGACTGGGAAAAGACATGTGATCCACTCATTCTGCGATCACAGTCTACCGGCTTCCACAGAACGTTTTGTGTGCTCTTAACACCTGCCTGCAGATCAGTCTATGTGTTTCATGAGCTTAACAAAGAAATTCAAACGTTTTTAACTAAACCTGCATCTATTCCTCCCGCCCTTACTTCTGTTCCACAGACACTCTGGGCGGTGAACAAGTACGACGTTGGCCTGATTCACAACTGTCAGCCTGTCGTTATCACTCCGCGCTCTGATTTTCGGCCCCACAAGCACCAGTACCCTCTGCGCCAAGAGGCCATTGACGGTATTACACCTGTGTTTGAGTCACTCCTGAAAGCAGGTGTGATTATTCCATGTCCAGACTCTCCAGTCAGGACACCGATATTTCCTGTTAAAAAGATCAGAGATGCAGGTAAGCCTACTGAATGGCGTTTCGTGCAAGACCTGAAAGCAGTAAATGCTGCAGTTCATGCACGTGCACCGAATGTGCCTAATCCTTACACTATTCTGGCTCAGATTCCTCCTGCAGCTAAATGGTTTTCTGTTGTTGACCTGTCAAATACTTTTTTCAGTGTCCCAGTCGACAAGGAAAGTCAATATTGGTTTGCCTTTAATTTTAACGGTAAACCGTACACCTTCACAAGGCTGTGTCAAGGCTACACCGAGTCTCCAACCATCTACAATGATGCACTCAGAGAAAGCTTAGAAAGTCTAACTCTCTCACCAGGCTCTGCACTCCTGCAGTATGTAGACGACTGCCTTATTGCAGCTCCAACTCAGGCACAGTGTCAGAAAGACACAATAAAACTGCTACAACATTTAGCACAAGAGGGCCACAAGGCCAGCCTATCTAAATTACAGTTTGTAACGCAGAATGTACATTTCTTAGGTCATGACATTTCAGGGGAAGGGAAAACCCTCTCTCCAAAAAGAATAGCTTCAATCGTGTCGATACCGAAACCTAACACTAAAAAACAGTTGATGTCCTTTTTAGGTATGTGTTCATACTGTCGGTCGTTTATACCTAACTACTCACAGATGGAGAAACCATTATCAAGTTTGATTCACGGTAAAAATCTCACAGCACATTGCAAAATAACTTGGACTGAAGAAGGTCACTCAGCCTTCACACAAATGAAATGTGCTCTGCAAATTCCTCCAACCCTCGGACTGCCAGATCCGAACAAACCGTTCACTCAGACAGTAGATGAAAGACAGGGCTGCATGACCTCTGTGTTGTTACAATCACACGGTGACAAATTAAGACCAGTTGCGTATTTCTCTGCAAAACTTGATCCAGTCGCAGCTGGTTTGCCACAATGTTTGCGTGCAGTGGCCGCGGCTGAAAAGGCACTCGCGGCCTCACGTGACATAGTAGGATACGCTCCATTAACTCTGCTCGTTCCTCATTCGGTGTCTTTGATTCTCCTCGAACAGAAATCGTCTCACCTCTCTGCAGCGCGATATTTGCGTTATCACACATGTCTCTTAGACATGCCAAACGTAACGGTCAAACGCTGTACTAATCTTAACCCTGCATCATTACTTCCCATTCCTGGTGACGGAGAGGAGCACAACTGTTTAGCTGAGCTCCAAGCTCGGTGCACTCCTCGTCCTGACTTGATGGACACTCCGCTGCACAACAGCGACATGGTAATGTATGTTGATGGATCTGCCTCCCGCGATCACACTGGTACTAATCTTGTGGGTTTTGCTGTTGTTTCGGACTCAGAAGTGCTGTGTTCGGGTTCTCTGCCATGTCATCTCTCAGCCCAGGCAGCTGAGCTCATCGCGCTCACTGAAGCATGCAAACTAGCTGAAGGTAAAACTGTTACAGTTCACACTGACTCTCGTTATGCATTCGGAGTAATTCACGATTTTGGGAGTCTTTGGAAACACAGAAAGTTCCTTAAGTCTGATGGGAAACCTGTTTTGCATCACACTCTCATTGCTGAACTGTTAGAAGCCATTTTGTTGCCAACAGCAATTGCTGTTTGCAAATGTGCTGCTCATACAGGGCACACTGACGTCATTTCAATAGGGAATGCACGCGCAGACGCTGTGGCAAAAGCAGCTGCTCGACTTCCTGTCCCCACTTCCTCTGCTCTCCTGTCCTCATCTGTCTCAGCTCCCTCTTCCCTTATAGCGATGCAGACGTTGTCCACTCCGGAAGAGCGTAGGTTGTGGGCAGCACACACACTGATGGATTGTGGTCAGGGCCTGATG
Source organism: Melanostigma gelatinosum (assembly GCF_949748355.1). NCBI lineage: Eukaryota > Metazoa > Chordata > Actinopteri > Perciformes > Zoarcidae > Melanostigma > Melanostigma gelatinosum. The sequence continues at coordinate 27,209,895 of NC_136645.1, forward strand.
CTAAACCATGTCTGCCTAAGCATTATTTCAGCCATTATGCTAAGTTGACACATGGGTTAGACCATGTATCAAAAGGGGGAATGTTGAGTGCATTGAATGAGACATGGTTCACAAAGGGATTCACAGCATGTGCACAAAAATTCTGTTCTGCATGTGTAACCTGCTCTACCCACAATGTAGGCAGGCCTGTGACAGTGTCCAGCCAGGCTGCACATCCGCCTCCGACACGCCCTTTTGAGCACATTATGATGGATTTTGTTGAGCTCTCTCCATCGGAAGGTAAGAAACACTGTCTTGTGATGGTAGACATGTGGTCAAAGTGGGTTGAAGTTTTTCCATCAAGTAAACAAACTGCTGCGACAGTCGCGAAAGCTTTGATTTCTGAAATCATTCCTCGTTGGGGCATTCCTACTAAAATATCAAGTGACAATGGTTCTCATTTTGTAAACCAGGCCATTACAGAATTAAGCGCATACTTGGGTATCGACTTAAGAACACACTGTGCTTACCATCCAGCCAGTGGTGGCGCTGTGGAACGAGAAAATGGTATACTTAAGACCAAGTTAGCAAAATGTTGTGCTGACACAGGTCTGTCTTGGACAAAAGCTCTGCCTCTGGTTCTGATGTACATGAGAATGAGAAAGCGAACACGAAGCAATCTGAGTCCTTTTGAGATACTGTTTGGTTTTCCTCCTCATGTAGGAACTGAAGCACCAGGGGCGCCACTTCCCTCAACCGCCTTATGCGAACATGAAATGTTAACATATTGTGCACAATTGTCCTCTGCTTTATCTAACATAAGACAACAGGTGTCTGCTGCCCTCCCAAGACCAGCTGAAGGACCTCTCCATAAGCTGCAGCCTGGTGATTTCGTGGTGGTGAAAGATTTCAGAAGGAAGCATTGGAACTCACGACGTTGGCTGGGTCCATTCCAGGTCCTCCTCGTCACTCAGACGGCTGTCAAAGTAGCTGAGAGGGCAACCTGGGTTCACGCGTCACACTGCAAAAAGGTTCCAGACCCAGGAGAAGCTTCAAGTGAGCGAGCACCTACACCAAGTGCCAGCCAACCGGCACCACCGAGGGACGAGAGACGGACGATGGTGCCATCGACAGATGAGATACAGTGATTCACGGACGGGATCACGACGGCCAGTTAGCCGACAGACACGTGCGTGTTCTGTGTTGACTGTCTACAACTCGACGTGGATGCCACTCAAGAAAGACTGCTGGAAGAGCCCCTCTCGACACGTGTTTATGCCAACAAACACTGAACTTTTTCCGTCTAAAGGACTGAAAAATAACTTTTTTTTCATTATAACTATATTCACATTATTGCTCGTTTTGTTTTCATTTTATTTCTGTGTAATTCAATCTGTCTGAGCGTACCAAAAGAGTGGCAGGATAACAGTGACTCTGACAGTTTTGTGGAAACCTCACGGTGACAACATAAGCAAGACTGCTCACACAAACCAGTTGCTCGGGTGAATTCCATACAAACTGGTGGCTGTTGCACTCTTTCACAATGGAACGACGACGCCCCTGGAGCCCACTGAGGAGAGTGGGGGGGACTCGTTTCACTTATTGTTTATTTGTGGTCATTGGGTTGTGTTTTTTGGTACCGCTCCTTTTATGGCACCACAAACAGATGAAGAGCAGCCACGACCAGCGCAACAACACTACTTTTGACTCAGACAATGACAACTCAAAGACTCATAACCGTACCAGACGCACCGCAGTAAAAAACTTGAAACATGATTGGCTCGACAACAACCCAGGTGCGATAACCCACGTCTATTCTATGAACATGTGGTGGCGCTATGCAAAGTATGTCTCAAAGTCAAAGAATATATCTAACTGCTATGTGTGCTCCCAAATGCCTACCTCTTCACAGCAACCTCGTATGCGAGTCTCGGGTCATCTAGATAATACTGTGCAATGTTTTATTTCCATGGCCTCAAGAGGCTACTATGGTGTTTACGAAGATAGAATGAACAGTACAGAGTGTAGTAGACATCACCCAATGACTAGGTTCAGCGGGGATAGCGGTTCAACCTCTGACTTCGTCACCCACGCTGAGTATCCACCGACTATACAATTTAAACAATGTTACTCTAGGAACGGTAGTCATCCCGTAGGAAGTATCCCGTTTAACATGTGCACCTATACGTTCATAGGGGGTTACATCACCTGGGCTTCTGATAAATTTATACCCACCAACCCCACCGATTGTCCTCCACAAAGAACATGCATCACCATAGGAAAGGGGATGATGCCACAGGCTAATGGAACGTACTCAGTGGAAGAAGGGTGGTGGTTGTGTGGTCATTCAGTATATGCATCTCTCCCACTGAACTGGGGCGGAGTATGTGCACCTGTTCATGTCACAGACAACACATTCATTATCTCCACCGTAGCAGCAGTCTCTCCTAACAGAACTAAACGAGAGACAGGTCTACATCCAGACAACAGCTTTGCACCTCACGATTCAGTTTGGGGTTCAGACGTCCCGGAAGAATTCAAACACATGAGCGTCGGCGCCAAAGTTGTCCTTTCACTGTTCCCTCGGTTGGGAGTGGCCAAGAACATGTTACGTTTAGAAACTATTGATTACCGACTGAAGAGCTTCCTGAACTACACTCTTGCGGCTTTCACAGGAATCACTGAAGAATTGACTGGCCTGCGCCTTATGGTTATGCAAAATAGAATGGTTTTAGATCAACTGACGGCACCACAGGGTGGCGTTTGTGCTATTGTTGGGGAAAATTGCTGTACTTATATTCCAGAAAATGACGCTGATGGTCATATCATTGCACAAGCAATTCACAACATCACTAAAATACAGGAAGCTATGGTTAAAGATGGTACTCCATCTCCAGACTGGCTTACAGGTTTATGGTACTCATGGAAGGGGATTTTGATACAAGCAGCCATTATCCTATGTGCTTTCTTTGTATTTGTACTTTGCGTAATCCCACTACTCAGAAACATGATCTCTCACCTATTCACCAAACAGCTGACTATGTATTGTCGTGTGGCAACGAAAGACCAACAACTTGACCTGTTTCCTATTACTGACTTTGCGGACGACTTTGACAGCGACACTGACTCCTTTGATGATTTTGATGCGCAGGTCTAAAGACAGTTTTCGATTTATATCTTTTTATTCTTTTGTGTTTATTGAATTATATTGCCTGCTACATTTATGGGATCTTTTATCTCACAATAACTGTTTTTTCTTCAGATATTTCAAGTGATGTATTTTCAAATCATACTTTTGGGTAATACTTCTGTTGTTGTTGAAATGTCCTTATAACATATTATTACTATATTGAGTGATTACTATGTAATCAAAGAGTGGAATGTTATGGGAAAATATGTCATCTTATGCTTTAGGATTGAAGAATGTAAGTCTTTAAAAGTGCAGGCACAAAACCTATTTGAGTAGATGATTCTATCAGTTTTGCATCCAGGTGTCTTGTTATTTGTTATCTGTTATCTTGTTATCTGGTTTCCAGTGCATTGTTTCTGTCTTCAGAGACGGCGACACACAGAGGTCTAGATTACGGTACTTCCTGATCAGCATCAGCTGAAGAGCATGACCCTCTGTATGTATATGTGATGTGTGATGGTAAAACAGGCTTATTCAGACTCTGTATTTCTTGTATCTGAACTCTTTGATTAGGTCACAGTGACCCAATCAAAGGAAGCAGTATAAATGTCCATGTATCTGACTATGTTGTCAGAGCACCTCTTGCAGATGACGTGATGTATCTGTGAGACTGTGCTCTCTTTGCTTGCAAGCAAATAAAATGACTATTACAACCTTGATCGTTCATCCAGACTCTGTTTCATTTGACATTGATTTGATAACACTTTGACACTCTTCTCCCGACTATTCATAGAAATATTCCACAACAACTGTGTGTCAACTTGTGTTAGTGAGCAGAGGTCGAGGAAGGTCAAAGGTCTGCGATGTTGTGAGGGTCACGGCTTTCTCTACAAAAACCGTCAAGCAGCAGAACTCTGCTGTTGTCAGAAGAACAACTGCCATGATGGATATGTCCACACCACCAACTGAACAAAAGGTCAAGGCAGCGCAGCCTTGTGCTGCTGAGCTGCCTGTTAAATCACACTGTCCTGGGATCTGTGTTATTTTCTTCTGTAGTTGGAGGTGTCTGCTCGGCATCAACAGAGCCGTCGACGTCCAAAAAACGGTCAAAAACCTCAGCGTTTCCTTCTGTCCTGCTGAGAAGCCTTTGAGCTAACAGAATTCAGGGGTCAGGGCTCCCTCTCCAAAACACTGTCTTCAACTGAAGTCCTGACGGGAGAAGTACTGAACAGTACAATGATCATGTTCTTATGATTATCATATGATAATCATAAGAACAGATTCATACACCATAGTGGCTCAAACACTCTACACCTGGAACACTCTTCTGACTGACACATGTCTACACTGTGTGCATTGCTCTGTAAAAATATCTTCATAACAACAGCAGCATTGTTGCTGAGTGGATCCAGCTTAGACGCTGGCGGAGGACTAAAGGTGCTGCTGTCACGATGCAGCTGCTGTAGACAAGGTGAAGGCTCAACATCACGTTTGTCTAAATGTTTGTCCGAATGGATTCAGAGTCGGCATTTCCACGGCACAGCGCTATTCGACTCACTCAAAAGAAAAGAGTTGTGGATAGTATCTAGTACCTGGTGCTTTGGTTTTGGTACCACCTCGGTCGAGGTTCCAAGCGAGCTGAGCCGATACTAGAAGGAGTTAAAACACTGCAAACCACTGATTGGTCAGAGGGTCGTCACTAGCACGACATGGGACATCTTTCACTAACGTGTGGTTTTTATTAGCCCAGCTCACGTCAATACGTCTGTCAATTTTTATTCAGTTGATTATAAAAAAATGTTGGCACACAATACTGAACAGTACCATTGACGAAGTTGTTCCTCTGTTTGGTTGCCGATAAGCAAAAAATGTCCTGAGGGTCCAAATGTATTGGTTTATGTTATGTGGAGAAACAACATTTGATTGGCTGCTACTGGAAACTTTGGGCTGATGTAGAAAGGTCAGGGGGGTCATGAAAACACATCTGTGGGCAGCATAAATATGCAAAGCTAAGTCAAAGGAAATCCAGCCATTTGCTTTCAAGGAAGGAGAAAATGTATTTTTAGTACATATGGCAGACTGAGGGATGAGGGTGACAACGTCAGTCGATAAAATACACAGGAAGTCCTATTTCTTCGGAGGCACTGAGTGTCCTTCAGGAAGCACCCTCACCTCTCTTTTATGGATCCTGGCTCTTCAGATTAAGTTCCCTGCCGCTCGGCAGCTGTCTCTCTTTTGTTCAGGTGGATTGTTTTTCAGGGGCTGTGGTATGAGTGTGACCGTGTCCCTTCCTCCGATGGACTTTGCAGGTTTGGGACTCATAGAGACACAATCGCTGGCGGGAGACAGAGAGAGGGTAGCGAGAGGAAGGAGAAGAAAGCAGGGGAGAGTGGTCACCAATGCTACAACTGGGAATCTTATCTAGTTTCTCTCAGTGTCTCTGGAAGACTTAATGGACAAGTCTGCCTTATCTTTCCATTCCTTGAGTTTTCTTATTGAATGTTGTTGGTTCCCCTCATGACACAATTTGTTACTCTAACAGCAGCTCGCTGCCTTAATCTATCGTGGGGGCTCCCTGTCACTCTCTCATCCTTTACTTCACCTCAGTATTTATGTAAGAGAAAGTTCAAATTATTGTGCAGTTATTTATTGTGTACAACAGCGGTTCCAACAATGGGTGCACCATGTGGTGCCTGAAGGGGGAACACCACCTACATGAAGAATTACAATGTGTTATTTCTATGGCAGAGGAAAGTGAAGCAGCATTTTTAAGCAGGATTTGTGAAGATGAGCTACTCTCTCTCTCTCTCTCTCGCTCTCAAAGCCAGAAAGCAGAGAAGATAGAATCAAACTGGTGATGTCATTAGGAAGTCTGGAGCTGCTCTATCGACAATGAATGGAAGACTGACTGTGTTTTTTTCCCCCTGACTGCTCAGTCTCATCTAGAATATATTTCCCAAATGTCTATGGATACTTGATAACATCACACATTTGAGTTTTAGCTCTCTAGGTTTTGGATTTAGGACAGCGTTGTTCATGTTTACTAATGTTTTGGACTGGCTTAGACCATAGGAATAATGTGAAGGAATTTTGAAAATGGGCGTATCTCCCTTTAATGCACAGACCACAGATACTGCAAGGTTTATTTCCTTTAATGTTGTAATGAACATTTAACACTGCATTCTTAAACATTTTACAACATAGAAAAGTAATCCGCATTCAATACATTTGATATTGTGTTTTCAAATGTATCAAAAAGGTAGAAATAAGCAAAAGAAAAATGTAATTACAATATCAAAAATGCTGTTATTTTGTAACCAGTTAAGAATGGTGACGTCTTTTTAGATTTATTAGTTGTCATAACACACACGACAATGTCTATCTGCAAATCCCAGTCAGGTAAAATAACTTTGCTTTTACCCACATACTTAATGCTGCGTTCACACCGGTCGCGTTGATTTTTTAGAGGAAGAGAAGATAGAAGATTTTTGTAGCTTCTGAATGGCTGAATAAACCATAAACTGCTTGTCGTGTCTTTCAAACCCACTTTCTACCTCTTTAGGTCAGGGATTCCCAAAGTGGGGTGCGCGCACCCCTGGGGGTGCGCGAGCTGCCTCTAGGGGGTGCGCGAGAGGAAAAGTGTAATGGCGGTCTGATGGTGTAATAATATTAAATATAAAAAAAAAATGTAATTTTAATTTAAAAACTGTCGGGTGGGACATCTGAAGCTATCAGTCGTAAAAGAGGAGAGGGACAGAGAGAGAGAGAGAGGAATCGGAGGCGAGGGGAACGGAGAGGTGCGTTGGGGAGAGGCCGGGAGAAGAAATCGAGTCAGAGTCAGAGGAAGATGAGACGGAGGAGACCGAAAAGGAGGATAGCACAGACAAATCGGGAGCACATCGGCCCATCGCGGAGTCAAGGTGAAAAAAGAGGAAACGAGAGTGAGCATCAGACTGGGAAAACAAGAGGAAATATGATGAAAAGTATCTGTGTCTGGGCTTCACTTGGATTGGCAACGCAGATTCCCCAAAGCCACAGTGCGTGGTGTGCAGTGAGGTTCTGGCTAACAGTCTGAAGCTCTTATTTCCGTCGCCACCTGAACACCAAGCATGCCAGTGCAAGTCAAAAGCCCCTTACATTGTTTATATCGAAATTGGAGGAGTTACGAAACAGCCAAAAACAACTGGAGTCTCATTCATGTGTTGGGTCTATAAATGACGCACTACGGGCTTCATATCAGTTACAGAATAGCGAGAAAGGGGCTACCGCACACAATCGCCGAAGACGTGTGCTTGCCAGCTGCCAGAGAGATGGTGGAATGTATGATTGGGGAGAAAGAAGCAAAAAAGTTGGACATGATCCCGGTGTCCAACAACACTGTGTCGCCGCATCGATGCTTTGTCCGAAGACATCCTGGCTGCATTAGTCGGTCATTAATTGTAAGTTAAATGTGATAATCTGCCTCTGAGCCTGTGCGTGTGTGCTCGCATCCGTATTGCTCTTTAAAAGTGACGCCTTGTGTCACTGAAAGTTATTGAAACTTTGTTGCAGTGTTTCAGGGCGTTTTCACACCTTCAGTTCGTTTGCTTTGTTGCAGTTGCTCCTTTGTTCGGTTTGTGTTCACACTGCAACATTTAACAGCGGACTAAATCTTGTAAACAAATGCACGCGCGAGCAAACTGTTCTCTCATTGGTCCGATTCTTATGCGGCTATGAAGGCTTAAAAGGCTCTGTTGCTTCTTTTTTTTTTTTTTTATTAAGGGGGGGGGGGGTGCGCGAACCCGGTCGCGATGTAGAAGGGGGTGCGCGGCCTAAAAAGTTTGGGAACCGCTGCTTTAGGTGAAAGGTTGGCGAAAGGATCTTATTCTGTCTGACAGAATCATCTTTATTGTGTATAAGCTTGTTTTTTATGGCTGCACCATTTCATCAGATGGAGTATAGATGTATTGTGCATATTTATTTCATTGACATTTCCTTAATATTCAGCTTGATGAGCACATCACAAGTTCTTACTAACTGACCCACCAGTGGCCCACTGAGGTTCATGCTGTAGCTCTGACCCTTGCATGACCCTCTTTGCTCCGGTCTTTAGATATACTTTGTTTGTGTTGAGTTATGTCTGTATCCTGTTACTATTCTGGTGCAGTGCAGTTTGTCCACAGGGATCAGCTTCACGTTACTCCTTGAGATGGATACAGGGATTGCGTGTCTGTGTGTGTGTGTGGGGGGGGGGGGGGCAGACAGGTAGTGGGCGGTGTATGGTTTACATTATTTTTACCGGAGCAAGTGGATCTCTGGGCTGGATGCATTAAGCTGTCAAAATCCAGTTGTCCAGTTGATGGTTATGAACAATCCTAGTTGATGTTTCATCCCACAATCACCGCTATCTGTGCACCTCCACTCTACCACATGGGGTGGAACAAGGGCCCTGGGGTGTGAAGGAAGGCTGGGCTACAAAAGTATTGTAATTACACAAACACATTATTTTTGTCTTGATAGCATTGGCACGTTAGGATGGCAATGCCACTCACTCAGCACTGGCTGTTATTAACCAACGTGGTCCCCAGAGCAAGACTCCTAAACATTTTAGTGACCGTCGGATCCTCCGTGTTGCACCTCTTGGAAATGAATAGCCAGATATCCATGAAGTGTATCTTTCAGAGGATGAATACCAGTGAGTTTTTGTCTCCCCTCTAGTGTCACCATCAGGCTAAAATTTCCACTTGTACACAATTGGTATTTTAATCTGATTTTCTGATGACATCCATACGAGTCTAGTCCTTTTCACGTAAATAATTCTTCTTTTTGAATCCTTACCTCACCACAGGCAAAACTATTGAACTCTATAACAGGTATTTTCCAGAGAGAAATGTAAAGAACATTGCAGCCTCCCGGTCTGATCTGTACTCGGCCTAAATGGTAGTTTGATTGTCAAAGTATTTGGACAGCACCTCATTAAGGCTGGGTATCGACCAAAATAACCCAGTACCAGGTAGTATCGAAACGTTCAATCAATGCAAACCTTCTTTGGTAATGCGATGATGAGGAATAAGGTAGTGAAGGAGATCAGTAAAGACAAACTTGTTTTGGCTTTACAGCTATAATTAGGGTAAACGGAAATGCTCAAATGACCTGGAATAAGAGGCCAGATGCTTTCAGTCACTACTTGTTTGACTCTTAGGCTGATATTTCAGGGTTTCTCAGTTAAACAGGATAGAGTCTACCCAGCAACTATAGCATAAACCCGCCTTCACCATAAGCCATCAGGTGCTTCAAACCTTCAAGCGCAAAATATGTCCATCTTGCAAATTTCTGATTCATTCGAAATCACATGTATACTGAGGCTGCTAAGATGTTTCTACATTCTATGATTTTTCACTCATTCAAACAACTGTTTAACAAGCTGGTCACAGGCCAGCTACACTACGCTAAAACCATTCAGATCACCATACAAACAAGCACTTCCATGACAGAGCATATTATGTCCTTGATCAAAACTCTCAACCCTTCCCCTTACCTCCCTGTAGTAATAATGTTTATCTGTGAGTTCTAGCAAGGCTTGAGGCTTGTTTACTTCACTTTGAGCCTCTTTTTTCATCTTTAATGGCTCAGTGCTGATTACAACCACATGGTCTCGGCCTGCCGAATGCTTCAAAACACTCTTTGTTGTGTCTCGTTTCACATTGCACCTATTATCCATCCACATAGCCAACCGTTGAAGGAAGTCTGTTTCCTTTGTCATGCTCTCAGCAGAGGTCAAAGATGACAGTGAGGAGTGAGAGGCAGAGCTATGGGCAGGTGGTTGGAAGAAAGGGACGTTTGGTGAATGAAGGCTCCCCCCACCCCCCTTTAGTCCTTCCTCCTCTGCAGGGCTGTGTTTAAACCCTTGAGGGTACGCGTCTCTATGACCCCTTTAAATCCAGCTTCCTGTTCCTGCACTTGAGATTTGTCTCTGCTGTTCTATGGGATAGTAGACACACACACACACACACACACACACACACACACACACACACACACACACACACACACACACACACACACACACACACACACACACACACACAGTGCAGCCCCAGAGCACTTGGAGCATTTGGTCTTCTAATTTTTATCTGATAGCTGCCAGATGATGATGCCCGGCAGGGGGGCCCTGGTCTGACTGACTGATAGACTGACAGACCTGCTAAGCCACATTACTTTGGAGGGGACAGGAAGTAGATTGGTCTGCCAGAAGATAATTGGTAGGGGGTTCTCCTAAGACAAATTCCCTGATTTCCTGTCGAGAAAACTGCACTTCCTGCAGTATCCCTGGCCCTGTATCACCTTAAGTCTAGTCTGTGATGGTACTCAGAAGACTTGTTGAAAGTTAGAGGGAAGACAGAGGCTGAGGGTCAGTTAAGGGTTCGGTAGTGTGACTGAAATGTTGAGGAATGATCAAACAGGCTGTAGAATTTGGGACAATTAAAAAAATAAACTAAGACACTAAATACATCTATAGTCTTTTTCACTTTTAAAGGGGACATATGTTCATTTTCAGGTTCATACCATGGAATGTTTATAAGAAGTGGACATAGTCATCATGACATCATCCATTGGTTTGTGGACCACCGGTTTGAAGCCTCGAGTTCTGTATTTTGTCCGTTGCCATCTTGTTTGTTTGCAACCAGAAGTGACACGAGACGGTGGAGCTAAGCTCAACTGAACTCTGAATGAGACATGTTAACCAAAATGTTGTGAAAACACACTGTTAAAGGGTTAAAGTTGTAAGATGAGAACACGGACTACTCCGAGACACGTTGAAGTGACCTGTCAATCACAAGGTAGACCCGCCCTAAAGAATACCCTGCTTTATGATCTATTTGACTCTAAATGGGACCACAATTTTCAAAATGTACCTCATGCTGTATTGACTTCTATACAATCAGACTTCTTTTTACAAGGGGAGTCGACCCCTGATGGACGTTAGAAATAATGCAGGTTTAAGGCTCTTCTACATTGGCTTCACTTTTCAGACACTGAGGTTGCCACCTAGGAAAAACTCTACTTACGGGAATACGTCCAACAGGTGAAACGCTTCGTTTTAGCAACTGTCTCTTTAAGCCCACCTACCCAGTCTGCTCTGATTGGCTGGCGAGAAGAATATGCATCGGGAGTTGTCAAGCTGTTGGTGGAGATACTCATATGGGGCGGTATAATCTGACTGAGTTGACTTACTTCACAGTTTGTGGGTTGGTGCGCTCCATATATTTAAATGTATTTTCATTATCTGTCCCCTTTGAGTTGTAGTGTTTCTCATTTTTTGTTATGTCGGACCTGATTTTTGAAACAATATATGGTCTCCATTTCTTCAGCATCAGCCTCTCAGTATAGGTGTCATTATTACTGGCAGACTCCAACGTTCTTGTGTGTGGGAATCAAAAAAGGTAGCAGTTATAATTCCATTGTTATTCTGTTGCTCTCTTGCTGATGATTTAGCGTGGCCAATCCACTCGTTATTACAACTTAAAAGTCCAACCATAACTTAGAATCAGCTTTTCAGTTTTGTTCATCAAGCATAATGAAGATACCTTTGTTCTTTTGAACTATAATGCATGAAGTCACTCTGCACGGACATATTGAAACACAATGTACACTTGATGCTCTGGCTGAGGCAGTAAAACGGTTGCCTCCTCAGTCTGTACCAGTCAGTGTTCTACCTTGCACATTCTGTCTTTGTACTCTCTACAGGTCCCTTGAGGTCTCAGTTAAAAAGCATCAAATGAGGCATATCTGATTCTCCCATGACTGTTGACTGTAATGCAGCTCCCTGTGTCAGTGATGATCATGTGAACTGTGACCGTGACCAGGAAGCAATTTGTTAGGCTATGGAAGGAAGCAATTTGTTAGGCTATGGAAGGCCTAAAGTATAATGTAAGGCCTCAGGTCTGCAGCTCACATATTTCCACTTAGTTCTATCTGAGGGGTACAGACCTGCGGCAGCTTCACCTTCTCCTTTATCTACAGTCTTTAACTGCCCCAATGAGTCAGAAAGTATTGAAAGACGGACTAATACATCACTGGGTTGTTCAATATCACTGTATCACCAACCACTAAAGCTCTTTATCCCAATCCAACTGCTTTGAGCCCTTCTCATCACTCAGTAGGACAATTTGTGGGGAACCAGAAGAGACCAGCCGTCCCTAGGCCTCAATGCCGCTACGCTTTCTATGAGATTCAGAGACACTTCATGCAGACCCTGCCTCAGCAAAGGCCGTGACTGTACGCTCTGGGTGGACATGAGCTGAGCAGCTCGTTAAATGCTTCAACAAACAAGTTTTACGACACCTCACTGAGGAATCACTGCAAATCTAACAGCAAGTTTGAAGTGCTCCACAGCAGAGGATGTGAAATAATATTTGAAGATTTTGTTCCAGATTGCTTCCTCGAAGGTTTTTGGCCGCCCAGCAGCTGTTTTACAACACCCTCGATGGTCAACAATAGGAGCTGATTCATTCTGTCCCTGAAAAGGTTCTGGTGCCAGATAGATTAAATACTTTTAATTTACTGTCGAACAAGCACCGGGCTGGAGTGCTTGACACACTCTGGTTAATTTATTAGCCCAGATAAAATAATACTTTAAATAATACAGCTGCACAGCTGACGCTGTGCTGCTGTTTTCCCTCCAATTTGCCTGTCACCTGATCCAGCTCACTTGTGCGTAGTGTCTGTTTCACCCTCTTTTTTCTAGTTTTAATTGATCTACTAATAGTACGATGTCAGCCAACACGTACTAGAAGTTTTTTAGAACTTTTTTATAACTAGAACTGTTTTTGCATTGATCTGCTATGGCTTCACTCACCCCTCCATCCGACTGTGTCAGCTGCGCCCGCCTGGTGGATAAAATCACAGAGTTGGAGGGAAGAATATCCACGCTCTACAGGATCCAGTATGCCGAGAGCCTCATGGACACCATCATTTTCGGTCCATCACAGACTGACACAGCCAGCGACCGCGTGCATGAGTCCATCGCTTCCAGTCCTGCTGCCGCGGCCCCTCCTCCGGTCGCAGCTCCTGAGGCCTCCTGGCTACGGCTCGGAGCTAAGCCCAAAGCCCTGGTCAGCTCTACTCCATCACATCACGAGCCCTGGTCCCTGGTCTGTGCTCGCGGCAGCCGGAGAGGGAGACGCACATCTCCTACACCCCATGGCTTCGATGTCCAGCTGAAGAATGGATTTGACGCCCTTGCCCTGCACGAGTTCCCTCCTCTGACTACGGACTCCCAGCTTCCTACATCATCCCAGCTGCCGCCTCGGGGGACCCACAGCCCCGGGTCCACCGACATCCCTACGCCAGTCATTCCTGAGCCCTCCTCTCGCCCCAGGACACGCCGCTCCATACCGTGCTTTACACCAGCACCGCGGCGAGCTTCGGTCGCCCGTTCTCTCAGTCCTTGCTTGTCTTCTCCGCCACCACTGGTTGAATCCTCGCCTCCATCCACACGTATTGCACGCGCAGTGTTGCCGCCTCGTCCCCTCTTCGCCCCGACGACGCTGATAGTCGGGGACTCAATAATCAGGAACACCCGTTTCTTCAACGCGGAGACACACTGTTTCCCGGGAGCAACGGCTCCAGACATCCTGCTGACACTGCCTGGCCTGATGCGCGCCCTCCCGTCTTCCATTCGGCGAATTATCGTTCATGTGGGAATCAACGATACAGCCCTCCACCAGTCCGAGTTGACCAAGATGGATTTTACAAATCTTTTAAGCTTTTTAAACAGCTGTGGACTGTCTGTTTTTATCAGTGGTCCAAGTCCAACACTCGGCCGTGGATCACAGCGGTTCAGCAGAGTCCTCAGCCTCCACACCTGGCTCCAGGCTGCCTGCAGGACCAACAACGTGAGCTTCATTGACAATTTTAATCTGTTTTGGGGCCGCTCTTCCGCTTTTAAGAAGGATGGTATTCATTTTAACAAGCTGGGTAGCCGCCTGCTAGCGGCTAATTTACAGTATGCTGTTCACTCCCATTCACATGATTGACTGTTTACACCTGGATCCCCTGTCCGCTGTCACTCTTCCTCTACGATCATTCATCAGCCGCATTCATCCCCTACAAGCAACACCAGCTCCCCCTGGCGGCATGGAGGATCTCCAGCCTCTAACGTAACTTCCACTCCACGACCCATGAGCATTCCCGTGAGAATCACAGACTCGCGCTCACGCCCTAGTTATGGTCGGTTTCGAGGTGCTGCACGAGTGATCCGTCATGTTGCACATACCCCCAAAGCGTCCTGTGCTGATGACGACACAGTGTCTTCCCCCATCAAAATGTGTCTGATTAATGCACGCTCTATAACAAACAAGGCTCACATTTTAAATGACTTGTTCACAAGTCATGATTTGGCTTTTTTATTTCTGACCGAGACCTGGCAACGGAATATGGAATGCATCCATTTCAATGAACTCTGCCCTGTGGACTGTTCTTATGTTGGGACACCGCGTCTGACAGGCCGCGGTGGAGGCCTCGCCGTGGTCTGGAAGAATCTGTTTTCCTGCCACTTGGGGAGCACAGAATCCTATGCTACTTTTGAACTACAGCTGACTAAAGTGGGCCGGCAAAAGCCGTTTTACTGTTTTTTAATTTACCGACCTCCAGGTCCTGCAGGTCAGTTTTTATCAGAATTCACAGACTTTTTGACCTCTATTATCAAGCTAGACAAAGTGCTTCTGGTTGGTGATTTTAATCTGCATGTCAATGATACCACAGACTGTATAGCTACTGAGTTTCTCAATATTACTGAATCTTTTAATTTCACGCAACATGTTTCTGGCGCCACTCACAGGGGACCTTGGACCTTGTGTTTTCTCTGGGTCTTGATATTGATAATACCCGTTGTGAGGACCTATTGATCAGTGACCATAAATGTATTTTCTTTGATCTTTCTGTCAATGCTGACCCCTTGTGTCTGAAACAAACATTCCACTCACGCATTATTACTCAGAGTACAGCTGATCAGTTCTCTATGCACTTCTGCTGTGACTTTTACACAAATCTCAATGATGTTGAACACTTGATACAGTCATTTAATGAACATTGCACCACTTTGCTGGATAAAGTGGCACCTCTTAAGGCAAGGACCAGGGCTGCCTATAACACTACTCCGTGGATGACAGAAGCTGTGTGCAGCGTGAGACAGAAGTGTCGCAGGACTGAGCGGCTCTGGAAAGCTACTGGGCTAGAAGTGCATCGTTTATATCTCAAAGACCTAAGAGTTTCTTTTAATACCACAGTAAAGGAAGCTAGAACTGCTTATTTTGCCAACCTAATCTCTTCTTCAAAGAAAAATCCCAAGATTCTGTTTGACACAATTAGAGGAATTGTTTCACCACCTGTCTCCACTGTACCATGCTATTCTGTTGACGATTGCAACAAATTCCTGATCTATTTTAATGATAAGGTAACAGGTATTAGGTCTGGCATTCAGCCTGGGATCTGTTCGGCTACTTGTAGCTCCTCGCAATCTCCTGCTGTTATGGGCTCTTTCCAGCCTATCAGCCTTCAAGACCTGATGGACTTAATTAACAAAACAAAGCCATCATCTTGCCCTCTGGATATAATTCCATCCTCTCTATTTAAGAACGTTCTGCTAACTATTGGCCCTGCAGTAACATCTATTGTCAATTCCTCATTGTCTACAGGAATTGTCCCTTCCTATTTCAAACATGCCACTATCCAGCCCATATTAAAGAAACCTAACTTAGATCCAGCTTTGCCCATGAACTACAGGCCCATATCAAAACTGCCTTTCCTGTCCAAAATGTTAGAGAAAGTGGTGGCCAAACAACTTACTGCTGCACTGGAGAGGCACAATATGTACGACAAGTTCCAGTCTGGGTTTCGTAAGCAACACTCTACTGAAACCGCTCTCCTGAGGGTTTCAAATGACATTCTCATGTGTGCTGATGCAGGTGACTGCTCTGTGTTAGTTCTTCTGGATCTCAGTTCTGCATTTGACACTGTAGACCATGACATCCTGATTAAGAGGCTACGTGATTGGGTGGGCATAACTGGCATAGCGTTAGACTGGTTTACATCTTACCTCAGTGACAGAAGTTTCAATGTCTCTGTGGGTGATTTTGTGTCTGTTACCTCTCCACTGTCTTGTGGTGTACCGCAGGGCTCGGTTCTGGGGCCTCTGTTATTTTCCCTTTATCTGTTACCTTTGGGACCGATCATAAAAAGCTATAATGTGTCCTATCACTTATATGCAGACGACATCCAACTTCATCTGTCATTCAAACCCAGCGAGGCATTCACATTAACTCGGCTCCTGGACTGTGTCAATGCCATCAGAGACTGGACGGCAGAAAACTGCCTGCAACTCAACGACTCTAAGACGGAGGTCCTAGTTATTGCTCCAGAGGAGTTTGTCCCCATGATCAGGCAGATTATTAGTCCACTCTCCTCTGCTTCCCATTGCAACCTGCGCAATCTTGGGATTTTCTTTGATCGCTCCATGTCATTTGACCCTCATGTTAAGCAGCTGTCCAGGTCATGTTTCTTCCATCTAAGAAATATCAGTAAACTGAGATCTGTATTATCAACGCCTGAATTAGAAATGATCATACACACATTTATCTCCTCTCGCATTGACTACTGCAACTCACTTTTCACATCACTCAGTGTATCTGCTCTTAACCGTCTGCAGGTCATCCAAAATGCTGCCGCCAGATTACTCACCAGGACAAACCGACGGTCTCACATCACCCCCGTACTCCGATCTCTCCACTGGCTTCCTGTAGCATCTCGGATACACTTCAAAATTCTCACCATCACTTACAGAGCACTTCACGGTCAGGCTCCGACTTATGTAGCTGATCTACTTCGCCCCTATTCACCCGCCCGCACTCTCAGGTCAAATGCTCTAGGTCTTCTGTCAGTCCCACGCACACGATTTAAGAGCAGTGGTGACCGAGCCTTTGAGGCAGTGGCCCCGAGGCTCTGGAATGCTCTGCCTGCCACTCTGCGCCTCGCAGATACTGTGGATACTTTTAAAAGCCAGCTAAAACCCCACCTGTTTAGGCTGGCGTTTGTGTAAAAGTAAACCCATGTCCTAGACCTGCTCTTAAAATATGTTTTACATTTTTATTTTATTTTTATTTTATTCTTTAACATTTTTTATTCACTCTGTGTAGATAATTTATTGACCCTAGGGTCACATTGTGTTTTTTATGCTTTTAAATGTCTGCTCTGTTAAGCACTTTGTGATAGTACTGTCTGTGAAAAGCGCTATATAAATAAAATTCATTCATTCATTCAATACTAAATAATCTCAAGGTACGAGCTAGTTCTCGAGCTTTCAACTGCATCTCGTCTTCATCATGTGACATCTATACCTGGCATCTCATTTAGAGTGAAGGACTTAAAGTCAAGACCAAAAGAAACATGCCTTTTTAACCCTTTCAGATCACATCTCCGGTCATATTATGCACCTATTTATTTACCAATATGATCTAATATAAGCAAAAATATAATTACAAAAAAATCTCTTTTTGCAAAATTCTATATCAAAATCCAATCACCTGTTTGTACTGTAAAACAAAAAAAATTACAAGTACAAACCAATTCCAACCAATATTACCATGACATCAATCCATCAATCAATCTGCAACTTTTATTGAAGGCCATTCTAAGCCCGCCCACGTTTTACTGGTCCAGTCAGCTGAGAAGGATTTGATTTCCCCTGCTGTAACTGTAAACTGCGCAAATATTTAATTTCACTGGGGAATGTGTACAGTACAGAAGCTAGGACTTTAGGAATGTGTTTTTAAAAGGAGCTAATTCGTTTTAATTGCTTTAATGTCCCCAAGCACCCTAAATTGTATTTTCTGCAACAAGAAGACTCTAGTCCTCCTGCGACAATCTGACAGGCAGCAATTACTATGCCAAGATCAAGAACACTGAGCTTCACAGGGAATCCCTCTGAGATTTGATACCCAGCTCACAGGAGCTGCGTTGCCCGGTTCAAACGACTTCTGGTGCCTGAGCCCGTTTGCCTGTTTCCCTCAGGTCAGTGTGAAAGCTTTCAGTCGAACTCTGGTGCAGACTAAACAACCGGACCAAGGCTGCCTGAAAAAGTGGGTCACGGTCTTCTTCCAAGTGATCTGTTGTGGTTTGTTCATGGGGTGAGAGCAGAGTAGGCCAGCCACAGGATGTTGTAGTATGTGATGTAGTATAAAAAGTGAGAAAGACTACTTCCAGGTAGGCAGGTAGGTGCATTGAGTGTGATACAACTCTTCACAGGGCCATGTCCTACATGCATATCTACAGTGCTACATTGATTTATTACAATGCACAATCAAACATCCTCACTGTAGGCTATGACACTCTCAGAGGAACTAGAGAAGTCTCAGACCATTAGACAGCAGGAACTTGGAGCTCTTGGAAAAGCCCTAACCCTCTTGGACAAGACAAACTAAAAGAAAGACACACTGGGGACATATCTGAGGTTTGACTTTTCTCAACTTGAGAATGTCCAGTAGAAAAAACCCTGATGCTTCCACAGGCTAAAAACAGCTAGTTGGATTAAGGGAGAGACCAGAAACGTTTGACCTTCTAGACCGGCATTATTTTTAATCTATTTACCTAAAACATTGCGGTTGGTAAAGTAATTGAATCTCAGTGTCACAGTTCCTTCACATTTGACGTTTCTATGATTTCAGAAGTTTTCTTGATCTGAATCTTCTGAGACTTTGTTCAATAGGATGTAGCTGGAATAGAAACCTGGATTTAATCTCATCTCACTGTACGTACACACACATATTCTTGACTTTGTACAAGTCTTTCAATTTCCATTCTGCTCTTCAGTGTTCTAACTGTATCTGCAATGTAACTGTTCGCTAAATCAGCAGCATGGCTCCATAGGTCGACCAGTTTACCACGGTGGTTCAGACTGGAAAATCTCAACAAATAAAACATTTTGACAGACATTCATGTTTCCTAGACAATGTGTCTTATTGGCTTTGGTGATCCGCTGACCTTTGCTCTATTGCAACCGACATTTTCACATGTGTGGTTTCAGTGAAATGTCTCAACAACTGTTGGGCAGATTGTCATGAGATTTGGTTCCAACATTCATGTACCACTCAACATACAACATAGAAACTTTGGCGACGTTTCTTCTAGTGCCACCATCAGGTCAAAATTTAAATGAGTCTAATACATTTCAAACAAAATACCTGCAAAACAAATGATATTCCCATCAGCCTCAGCTGTACTTTTGGTTTCTAGTATTTATAGGCAGAAGACAGAATTAATATGATATCTTTATCATTGTATCACTGCGGGCTAGTATGTCCTTCAGTATGACATCGTCTGCCGAGTTCAGTCTGCTAGGACCTGACAGCTGATGACCATCATTTCTGTGTTCGCCTCTCAAGTTGGATAGCCCACAAGGAGTCAACACAACATGTCTCTTTACTGTAATTGTGTGCAGAAGGCTGTTGTGCTCATGCCAACCAGTGCCTCGGTCAAAGGTCACTGTGTTAGAGTGCACAGCTCTTTTGTTCCTTCAGTGCTTTGATGTTTGACTTGTACAAAAGAAAAGCTTCTGATGATTATTCAGGAAGCAGAGAAGACTTGAACTTGAATACAAGACAATTACCAAAGTAGGAACACAAGCCTATAGTCATTAGAGAATGCATTAAGGGCTAATGCTTTCCCCATGTGTTTACAACTGATACAAGGAAAACAAATGTGAGTTTACCTTGAAAATAATGCAGTGAGCTATCACCACAAACTTGTGGCCCATGTGAACAGATTTATTGTTCGTTCTTAGGACATCATTAACTAAAAGCTTTCACCAAAGCTTGAGATAGCCTTCAAAGAGGAAAAGTACTTACAGATAATGGATGAATGTATGGAAATGTACCTGTGATGTTTATTAAGAGTCAGATGAAGAATATATACACAGTTTGAGCAGGAGAAAAATGCTAGCATAGGTCGGTCAAAAAGACTTAACTGACATTGTTCCTCTCATTACACAGTATTGCTTTTAATGGACAAATAGAAGACAGAAACCTATGTTCACAAGGCAAGGCAAGGCAAGTTTATTTGTATAGCACATTTCAACAACAAGGTAATTCAAAGTGCTTCACATAAAACCATTAAAAGCATCAAAACATAAGGCAAAAGAAAAGGAGATTTAAAAACAATTAAGAACATTCATTAAAACATTAAAAAACAGTGCAAGAAATAAAATGCAGTAGTAAAATGCAGAAATGCAGGAAATTGATTGATATATTAATTGAATGTGGTTCAATTAAAGGCAGCAGCAAACAGAAAAGTCTTCAATCTTGATTTAAATGAGCTGAGGGTCTCAGCAGACCTGCAGCTTTCTGGGACTTTGTTCCAGATATGTGGAGCAGAAAAACTGCTGCTTCTCCATGTTTAGTTCTGACTCTGGGAACAGAAAGTAGACCGGTCCCAGACGACCTGAGGGGTCGGGATGGTTCATAAGGTAGCAGCAGATCAGAGATGTATTTTGGCCCTAAACCATTCAGTGCTTTGTAAACCAACAGTAGGATTTTAAAGTCAATTCTTTGTTGGACAGGAAGCCAGTGCAAAGACCTCAGAACTGGAGTGATGTGATCCACTCTCCTGGTCTTAGTGAGGACTCGAGCTGCAGCGAAAGCACAGTCAAATTACATTCGTATTATTTCATGCCATCCATGCAGATAATGGTCATGAATAGTTGATCATAACCACAGACTGTATATAAGAAGTTGACGTAGTCATGACGTCACTCATTGGTTTGTGGTCTGATGTTTTGAAGCCTTGAGTTCTGCGATTTTGCCGTCGCCATCTTGGATCACGGCCGTCGCCATGTTGTTTTTTTGCCACCAATGAAATGTAGCTCATGCGCAAGTTCAGTCAGGAAGACATTCGCTTGTGATCGCTGTCTCTCCTCTCCTTGTAATTACTCTATCAGCTAATTGGGGGCGTGCACGGTTAAGCAAGCAACCAGATTCGGCACACAGTTTCCTTAAGCCAATCAGCTCGTTGCTGTCCAACTTTCAAGTGTTCTCCTCTCTGCTGCTGTCAGTTGTCATTTCAGCGTTAAGCAGATGCGAAGCGATACTATTTCCCTTACAACAACTAGTTGTGCGTAACTGAGACAATGGCGGATTCCGACTTTGATCGTTTCAGGAAGAGTCGGGTCTCAACATCGAGGTTTAACCGGAGCCGGCATTCAGCCCGCCAGGTGGCCGGCGCAGGAGCACTCGCCCAGCGCGGCGCAGCGGCTCCCCGCAGACGAGCAAGAAGCCCTCTTGGCTCGGCTAGTCGTTCGCGGTGGTGTCCTAGTAAGTCTAACAGTTACTCGCGATCAGTCGATCCATCGCCGGGCTCATCCGAGCTCCGCAGGCAGCGTCCCGTACTCTTTCTCCACCAGCACTCCGGGCCTCCAATGCAGACAACGTCGTCATTTCCACCGGATAGCTCCATCCGCTCCATCCACTCCATCGATACTGGTCTTCAATCTCTGGTAAACGATGCAGCTGCTATTATATTGTTAACATCGGCGCCGCCAGCCACCATGGTAAATCAGCTCCACGGGACAGTTCAGGCTCCTCGCTGTTGAAGCGGAGACTTTGTTTCCGCTCTTCGTCATTCCCCGACAAATGAGGAAATCATGGGGCTGACACACGTCTGGCGCTCCGCAGCATCACTCATGTATTAGCTTGAAAGCGCCTGTTCCAGTAGTGGGAGTGGAGCGCATTCACCAGACTACGTATCATTGTGAGCGGAAATAAACATAACTAAGCAGCAGTTAAACTTAGGTTATCCTCTTCGTAGTGATTGGCGCGATGGGTACTCGCGGCTAGTAATCACGGAAGGCGCGTGATGCCGGTAGGCCCGCAAGGGAGCACGATTTGTCATGCACCTCCGAATTCAGTCTGGCACGGGCTGTGCTCATGCGCAATTGCGTGTCACCAATAGTGCACTGATAAAACACTATTGACATGTCTGGGGATTATAGGAGATGGGCCAATTCGTTTGAGATGCTTCAGAACAGCATAGTTTTCATTTTGAGTAAATGTTTGGCGTGCAAATCCAATAGTGTACAGGCTATTTAACCTTTGTTGCTTATTGATACCTTTTAATACTTTACTTCTTTCCTAACAGGGCTTGGCTTAGGCGATAAAGTAGTTAATGAATATGAGGTAACAGATGACTACAATCCCTCCTCGGCATTGTGGCGGTTGGGTCATGGCTTGTGTCAGCTATACCAACATTCTATGGGTAGATCCATGAGTAACACAAGTGTTTTATTCTTCACAGCCCATGTTGTTGGTACACCTCTGGTGTTTCAGAGAAGAACACACAGAGCAGAGTGTTCCAATGAAATTTAACAAAGTCCAGTTTGAGAGCGTTTCCTCATGCAAAGGTCTGGAACATCAGTCTGTCTAAATGTGCGCGATGATTTAGTCCTATACATTGAAGTAGCTTAAAGAGTTGTAGTGACGTTCGTGGTAATCAACAGCTGATTATTAAATCAAGAAGTCGACGGAATATGTCAGGTAAAGTAAGGGAGGCATTTATAGTTTAAAATTGCATAACAGAAGCTTTTAAGTACTTGCATCTTATAAAGATAAAGTACCTAATCTTAGTAAATTAAGGGAACTGGATCGTCATGCAGCGGTAAAAGTTCAGTGCAATCAGGGTGAAGCGATGTAAATGGAAGTAGGACATTACATAGCATTGTGTGCAGCAACATGATTTATGGTTATTAAACCATTTGGTTCAGCTCTATTCCTCTCTTTTACATCATAGTCGGGCAGTGAAATCATGTGATAGGATTCAGATTGTTGGGCTCATATCTGGGCCTCTATTATTTTGGCGTGGGTGCGTTTGCTCAAAAGATTTTGCTTAGTGGCGCTTCACCTGGCTGCTGGGAATAATTGTCTCTGGACATATGAAACACACTGGGTTAAACTGCAGGGGAGGAATGAACATTTAAGAGGCTGTCCATATAAGGCTGATTAAAGTGTCCACATTCTGTGGTTTGGAGACTGCCATGTGTAATGTCATAACCCGGCTCCCAAGCTGTGACAAGTGCAGAGGGACACAAGGCAGGATGGGATTAAAAGGTATTTATGAGAACAAGGCAAAGAACGGCTACCAATGGTGAAGTGTGACAGTCAGTAACATCAGTTAGGTAACGAGAAGGCATGCGTGATGAAGTGTGAGGCATGGTCGGCGGAAGTAAAAGACCAAATCTGTAAACGGGCAGCACTGGCAGAGAGGAGTTCATGTGCGCAGAAGAGCAATGGAGTAGGGCTATTATTCCTCAGAGCTCCAGGACCAGGTGCTCTGCATCCAGTAATCTGCCACAACTGCGCTATTGTGACGCCTGACGGGGACAGATATGTGGCAAAACCATACTTGGACATTTACACAAAGTATAATTAGCTCCATTCAGGCTCATCCTTCAGGGATGCGCTTTTACCGTTGGACATGGCATCTTCCTTGTCCTAAGATGCACAATCTACCTTGATGACAGGTGCCGCGCTGACCTGCGTGTCAGGTCACTGTGCGATCACTTGAATGGTGTAACATTCTGCAAACAAGCTGGTGAGTTTCGCTGATTCACTAAAACGTCAACACGGATGCAGGCCATCCGTGGGTTTTGGGGGATTCTGTCAAGGCCAGTGGGTTACTAGACACGTATGCAGTGGTGTATAGTAACGAAGTAGAAATACTTCGTTACTGTACTTAAGTAGTTTTTTTGGGTATCTGTACTTTACTTTACTACTAATATTTCTGTTGACTTTTACTTTTACTTCACTTCATTTTGCAAAGAAAACTGATAATTTTACTCCGATACATTTCCCCTGAAACCTTCGTTACTCGCTACAAAAGCAAATCTATCTTTAGAAACAAAATGAATCATGAGACCAGCGTCGGGGACTGTGGTGGAACACAGACTGCAAGCAAGCAGGTTTGGTGAATCAGTGGTCCTAGCTTGCAAGTTAAATCATTGGTTAATCACGTTAATGCGCAATTGCAAACAAGTGCTCTCAAAGCCGCGGTGTTTTGATTCCCAGTGATGCCCAGGATGCTACATGCTATAAGCTAGCGGGCGACTACCTGAGTAGAATTCCACTCTACGATGACTGATTTCATGATGGAAGCAGAAATGGAAGCACCTGCGACTCCCGCAACAAACTACGGTGGTGACGAAGACCAACACCCATGGATCGCTAGCGAGTTAGTGAGCTGAGGAAGTGTTGACAGTTGTGCAGCACTAGTTGGCTAACGTTAGCTCTAGCTAGCCACCACGCCATAGGATTGACGGGAGCCGAGAGAGCGCAGCATTAGGGTTAGCATTAGTGTTAGCATTAGGGAAATCCTTCGCAGCTGTGCGCAAGCTGTCTGTGACGCTGAACAGACCTCTACCTGCCTCAGCGGCATGTGAAAGGCTATTTAGCATCGCAGGACTAGTCTTCAGCCCAAGAAGAGCGAGACTGAATTCTCGCAATTTTGAAAACCAACTTCTTTTGAAGATAAACGGGACATTTTTCAGTTTCAAGTAATGACTGGGTTGCTGCTTTAGTATTGTTAGATCCTGGGATTCTTCTGGCCCGATACGGGGCTACTTACTGACTCAGCTCTCTATTAAAAGATTGTCGAGCTGGTGTTCTTGCGAGGGAACTCGCCTGGCTCCGCTAACTGCCGTTACTCCCGACATCTACCCTGCTTCCTCCGGTCAGAGCGCGCTCGGCCGAGAGACCAGTCCTGGCCCCGGGCGCTCCCACCAGTCGCGTCGGTTATGGCAGCTTCCCTCTTATGGATCCGTGCTCTTGGTAAATGCCAGGTTAGGTTTTAACGGCTAGGATTACTTCTTTCTAAAACCGTAAGGGGTTGTTAAGTGGATTCGGTCTCTAGGATAACCTTTCAGAACTCAGTTGTTAGACATACAATGGCTTTAACTTTTTACTGCCACGAGGAACTTTTTACTACTTGAGCAAATGAATGCACTTGAGAAATTTACTTTAAATG
The DNA here is from genome assembly GCF_949748355.1 of Melanostigma gelatinosum. Taxonomy (NCBI): domain Eukaryota; kingdom Metazoa; phylum Chordata; class Actinopteri; order Perciformes; family Zoarcidae; genus Melanostigma; species Melanostigma gelatinosum. The sequence continues at coordinate 27,235,045 of NC_136645.1, forward strand.
CAGATTAGATATTTATTGCAGGTTATATTTTAGTTAGTTTGCAAGGGTTAAAGCTACAGCTCACATAAAATGTCACTACACTTGATTCGTTACGTTCATTTTCTTCTCAGGTTATACTCATTAGTTTTAGTTGCCGAGATGGCTCGGTTGGAGCTGGATGTTCAATGGTGCGATGAAAAGGTTCTTTTGGAGTTGTTAGGAGCGAAGGTCCGGCCGGAACCTCAGTCCTCCTGCTCTCGCAGCGAAGTCCGTTCAACAGTCCTCAAAACTCAGTACAAAGTCTTTCTAGGGCTGCTGCGTCTTCTCCGTTGTCCAGTTGTTAAGAATCGAGCAGTGGGGAGAGGAAAACCTCCGTCTTTAAATCTTATTGTCCACGAACAGCGGTCTTCTTTCCGTGAACAGAGACGAAGTCCTCAATACATCAGTTACGATCGTCCGTATCTCCTCATCGGTGCACTTGGACGGCACCCGTGTTGAAATCCCAGTTTGCCGTTTGCAAGTCACTTCTTTTATCCATCATTTGGGCTGTCAGCCCCCTCCTGTTCAATACATGATCTCATCCCCCCCACCCTCTGGAGAGGGCGTTGGGTTCAAACATGTCCGGACATGTCCAGGCTTCATCCTGTATCATGCCTCTATGACTCATCTCTTGCAACAGTCTTTTCCTAACCCCACCCATAACATCTGTTTCCTATTTTCTGCCAAGTCATCCTGACAAACACTTTTATCGCAGCTCCGGTTACACAAGACATTTGTTAAACACTTATTACAATTCTTAAATCACTCTATGCATTACACATTCGTTACATATTGATTAAACATTTCGTTATATAATTCATACACTTTATCTTTTGATTACACTTTATTCTGAGTATATGCTTTGTGCTTTTATATCCTGACTCTCCCTTGAATGTGCCAACATGTTACACCGAGGCAGCTCTGTGGGCTCAACTCTTCTTGACAGTATTGATCATGTTTTGATATTTGAGTCATTTTGTGGATGATCAGATGGAGTTATGATGGTAGCAGTCGCCCAATTGCAGATTCAGCTTGAGCAAAACCTTTGCCTGTTGTGTTCAAATCAGGCCCATAGGAGTTTACAAGGCAGGTGTCCTTTCTCTAAACACTGACCTGATTCATCAAGTGGATATTTTTTGCTGAACATAATATTATGCATTGGCCCTCTACATCCTCTAGTCGGAATGAGCATACTTATAAACGCACTGTTACAACTCCTTCATAGTGTCATATTGCTTTTCGGAGAATTATGATGATAAGTTCATAGTAGATGCAAAAGTATACTTATGTACAATATATTACGTTGAACATTGTTGCTCCTGGATGGATCACAGCCAACCCAATTATGTTCAACACGGCTCCATGTCCTTGGTCATGGTGCCACAGAACTTAAAAGAATAAACTTCATAATTCTCAAAATTCTGACCCTTTGCTTTTTTATTAACAGCATTTACTTGTACTTTTACTTTCAATGAACAGGTTATGATGTTCATTTAATGTTCAGGTTACGATGTACATTTAATATCAGAAAATTACATTTGATACTTAAGTACTTTTGTACTTTAAGTACAATAAATATCAGATACTTTAAGACTTTTACTCAAGTAGTATTCTAATAGGTGACTTTACTTTTACTGGAGTAGTTTTCCATTAAGGTATCTTTACTTTTACTCAAGTATGGCTTTGAGTACTTTATACACCACTGCACGTATGGTAACGCAAGCTCATTAAAGCCTTAAAAATTTGTACAGCAAGCCATGCATAAATCATGCGTCATGGGGACGTTGTTTCTGGCAGTTTTGGCACATCATTTAATTTGGCTAATAGCCTTAGCTCAGTCATGCAAAATGTTCTTTATATTATCTCTAAAGCTACCTCTCGCATGCTATTGTTCAAGTGGGTCTTCGCGCATCACGGTAAGGCCAGTACACACAAGTCTGTTGGACTTACTATTCTGGTCTAATGGGTACGTGACTTGGCTGGCAACTCATGGCTTAAACACTCCAAATGCGGAGGTGCTTGCACAGTAGCTGGGGCTTAGATAGATTCTGGGTTTTGCCTTTTCAAATCCATGCTTAAATTCCTATTATAAAGACCTATTAGTTGCTCTACTATTCTTACCCCAGGTAACGTTCCTTTAGCTAAACGTGGTTAACTACCATTGGGAGGTTATCGTCACTAGAATCAGCTATACTCCGGGCACTCTTTTAGAATAGCGGTTGCTACTTCGGCAGCTAACCAAGGCATCTCCGCTACTACCCTACAAAAATTGGGACGTTGGTCATCCTCTGCCTTCACATCTTACATTCGCCCCGATCTCAACACTATCCTCGACAATCAAAGATCATTGACGCCTGGAAATCCGGTAAGGATTGCATATGTACCCCATATCTTACCCCAGGTAACGTTCCTTTAGCTAAACGTGGTTAACTAGCATTGGGAGGTTATCGTCACTAGAATCAGCTATACTCAGGGCACTCTTTTAGAATAGGGGTTGAATAGGGGTTCCACTTGGTGGTGGTGACATGTTCACATCAATTGGTGTATCGTTGGTAGGTCACATTATTAGTATTGGCTCATAGCAGGGGATAGCATTATACCCTTCTTGGAATGTTCCTTATCATAACACTAAGGTATGGATCACATTATATTGTGCAAATGGATATCCTATCAGAACGGTATAAGACTGTGCTCTCCCGTTACCTTGCTCTATTTCTCGGGTGTGACTCGACCATTTTCTCCACCTGATTGGTCTAACACTGCTTCCCCCAATCTCCTGGTCTCATGTGACCTGGCTTATCGTGACTGTTTTTCCTAGGTGACCGTGACCTGGCTTAACGTGTCTGTGTCCTGGTCCGATGGGACCGTTTTCCTTTCCTAAAAGAAAAGGAGGGTCTGAGGTGCCCCGTTTCTCATTTCCTGGTCTAAGTGATGTAAGACCGTGTCCAAGGACGACAATTTCTAATTTCGCAGTCAGATATGACTCATTCTGTTTCACGGTCCAGTGCTGTGTGGCTTGTCAAAGTATGACATGCTTTCTAGTTTCCCGGGTGAGCTCACCCGGTCTGGTTGTGCTGAGGCAGTGAGACCCCAAACATGCGGGGGCCGTAAGACCTGCAACCATGCTGTTCTACGTTCTCCCTTGAACCCCCCCCCCCCCTATTCTGCTCTGCGGTCTAAACGTGACCCCCTCCTATCCTACGCTACGGTCGAATAGGACCCAACCTGTCCTTGTCTGCGGTCTAGCTTGACCCTCACCTATCCCGTCCTGCGCTCGGACCCGCCGCAGGGCCGACCCCGCCATATGTTTCGGGATCTGTTGAAATCCTACCATACACTATGGGCTATCTAGCCCCGCACTATCCTGTCTCTGCGGTCTTCCAGACCCCCCGTATCCTAGTCTGCAGTCCAGCTTGACATTCCTCTATCCTTTGCTTTGACTCAACCGGTCCTCTTACCTCTGGTCTAACATCTACTCCTTCACGTGCTACCCTTAGATTTCTCTCATGACAAATTGTCTATTTTCTTAGGAAATTCACCACAGCAGGAGGTAAGGCATTTATTTATTCATATAAATACATTTATTTTGGGGGATTAGGCCTATTGGACCTCTGTATCCCTACCCTCTGTGATAGTACTTCCGGATGGAGTCCAATCGCCAAAGACTTTGCACTTTGCTTATTTGAAGCTTGTATAATAAATCATTGTTAAATTATAAAACAAGTCTCTCCTGATTGAACTGAAGTTACCATATTTGGAATGCGGCGGAGTAAAGTAGTGACGCTGTATATGGCTCTAGTCGCGGTAGAGACCTGTCAATCACTGTGTAGCCCCGCCCTAAAGCACCCCCTGCTTTATGGTCTGTTTGACTCTAAATGGACCATAATGTACTAAATGAACATCATGCTGTATTGAAGAAGACTTGAAACTAGAGATTGAGACATAAACTCATGTTTACAGTGTTTACTGAGGTAATAAATCAAGAGAGAAGTAGTCATTTTCTCATAGACTTCTATACAACCAGAGGAGTCGCCCCCTGGTGGACAGTAGAGAGAATGCAGGTTAAACACGTGAAGCTTTGACTTCACTTTTCAGAACCGGAGGATGCCGCCTCATCATAACGGGACATTATAACCATCCTCTTTGTTCAACATAACCACCTTTTTATCTGTCAAAAGGATTTAGAAGACAATAAAAATGTGTGATGCCTTTGGAAGTTCAGATAACAGATGAGTGAAGAACAGTGGAGAAAACAACGGCGCAGTTGCTGTGAGGGCCGGCTGCTGGTGCTAGCTGTCAAAAGAGGCTGAAGGACAATAATGCTACAGATGAAGCCCCCCAGGTGTTAATGGACTACTCCAAGCTTCTGTGTGTGCATGTGTGAGTATGCATGTTTGAGCTCACGGACTGCACTGTCGGGAGATGTCCTTGCTGTCAGTCCAGTGGTGTAAGTATTGACATATTTTAATTAAAGGTGTTCAATTCGGAATTCAGAGCATATCTATTGCCTCCACACGGCTCTCAACATGACGGCGACTGACGGCAGCTGTCAAGTAACTGCGCTAATTTTGCAAACGATGAAAATAATATATCGACACAGCTAACAATGTGTACCTGAGGGGGAACCGGAGGGTTGGTTCCAGTGGTTCGACGCTGTCGATCGATGCGGTGTTATCAGCTGTAACCGCTGTATGAGAGCAGTGCAGAGCGGCGGCTTTGAGGTAACCAGTGGGGCACGCTCACATGCACTAACATGCATACTCAGTATTTTAGGATGTTTCAGGCTAAAGGCAGAAAGAAGAGAGCAACATTTTCTGACAATTGTCAAGTATGACTGAGTATCGTGACTTTGAAAGGAAATGATATATCTTTCAGCTGCTGACTCCACCTCTGAACGTGATAGTGGACTTAAATAGAAGTTGATCTGACCTGAAGTATGGTATCTACAGCAGCAGGATATCCCCGCTATCAACACAAGCACTGAGGAAATCCAATGTTTTTACACTGCTTTTGTAATACCAAGGATTTTTATTGTCTTTAAGTGCGTCACACACAGTTTTTCATGGATTATTTCTGGCACTAAGTTATCTTCCTCAGTCGACTGATATTGTGACAATTTGGAGACACAAGGTTTTTTGTCGTCACAAAGAGCGGCAGCTGCTCTTCTGTTTGAGGATGGGAGAATGATTTCACATGGTGAGTTCAAGGACACTATCGTTGACGCCTGTCAGGCTGCATCCTTCTCTGCTGGTGCTTCTCATCTGTACACTGAGGAGGATCACACTGTCTGAACTCCCCTGTAGAGGCTTTTTGAACTGGCAATGGTTTGTCGCAGATTTTTTATGAATCTGTGATTTTTCCATTTAATAATTTATTGGTGTACCTGTCAGGGAAAATGCCGGTTGCTCAACAGAAAACATGAAATGAGTCAGAGATGGTTGCCACCCGTTTTGTAATGTGTACCAATCTATTACCGTATCGTATTTTTCTGTCACATATCAATTTTCTTTAATTGCTTATTAAGTCCTTTATACATTCTATCAAATAATATCTATCCTATTGTTGTCTTGACTTTAGCATGTATTATTGCCCCCTGGAGTTATGGTATTAAATAGTTGCTTGTTTTGCAGCACATCAGTTAATAACAAAAAGTGTTCTTAACATTGTTTGCTTTGGCTCAGTCCACCAGTGTCCACTGTCGATCCACAGACCGATGAGGCTGGTAACATCATTTACAGGTTCATCAGGCGGTGGCCATCAAATGTCAGCCCTCTTCAGAGCTGCTGCCATTTCAAACAACACAACGGCTGCAGACCGAGCTGGACTCACACTGAAATGAGTTGATGACCTGCCTAGAGGCGTCAGAGTGGAAGAAATGGCTCCCTGTGCACCTGTCCCACCAGAGGACATGGTCTGTTTCCCAGGACTTCTTAATGCTGCAGAGAAGAGGTCAGGAGGGAATGTTCTCACTAAAACAACTCATTCTCACAAATCAAAGTGCTATTACTATTGAATTTACAAGGCCACTGAAAGGCACAAGAATGAGCCCTTTGTATTGTCCAGTATTCATCACTTGATCTGTATTCCATTTGGCTTCTAACTTTACTTCTAAACGGGCCACATTTGTCAGAGATGCACTTAAGTTGTCACTCATGGAGACACATGAATCGACCTGCCCCGGCCAAAACTACCACCCACAAACTCCTGCAATGGTCATTAACAGGACGAACAGCACCTGAGTCAACAGAGCGAGCGCTCTGCTGTAATGAGAGGCTCGCAGAGCGTCTGCTCCTCTGCAGCATGGATGCAATTAGTTGGCAAATGCATTCATTTTACACAACAGTGTACAACGTCATTCAACTGCCTTCCAGAAAAAAAGTTTACATGTTTATACAGGGGCCGCATACTGGTCCCCCCCCCCCCGTGGAGTCCAGACACCGGTGGTGGTGCTGATAGAATGATGAGTTGATGAAGCTGATGGATCTGCGATGACTGGGCGGAGGTGGAGGGGTGCCTCACAGCAGCATGATGATAGGCTAACAATGTAATTGTTTAGTTGTGCTATCGGATAGAAGAGACTAGCTGATCTAAACAGCTGATATCATGACTGACAGCCCTGAACAATGACAGCAAGGGAATTATGAGTGAGCATGCGTGAGGAGTGACTGGCAGATGTATGAGAAATAAACTACAAGCGCAAGCATACAAGCGTATAGTTTTCCTGACTCAACTTATGCGAGAGCTTCATTCCCACCAAAGGTTCACCTCCACTGATGGTGGTTCAGAGCCATTTGAACTGCTGGCTCAACTTGTGAGGCTTGATGCAGCAGAGCAATACGATCGCATCCCTACTCCTCATTTTGCCTCTTTAGCAGAAGCCTATAATGACACCAGGTGCAGCCTTTTGCTTCATATCTCGACACTGAAGGTTTGTGGATGGTAAATGCTGTGAAAAGGTAGCGGTGAGGTTTAGGCAACAAAACCACTTCGTTAAGCTTCGCAAACACACCATGGTTTGGTTTAAAATAAGCACGCTTGTAATGTAACGTAAGGGACAGTCGAACCATCATGTGACTCAGTGGCCTAGCCTCACATGACGTTACAACATGAGTCATAACCTCGTCTGTACACAAATCCTTGCGTGAAAGATGTTTGCTTGACCCCCTTCCCACCTGCCCTCAGAGGACTTCTCATTCTTAAGTATGTCAGCTGGGTTAGTAGAAAGCCTGGTGCATCTCATATAGACACGACAGGGTTCAACAGTAGTATTAGTACTACTAATCTTAGCTGCACCCCTCTCTGTGCAATCTGTCCATGTGTTTGCACAAATTCTTCAAAGAATCACCGATGACAATTGTTTTCTGTTTTGGGGGGTTGTGGTATTCGTGGTGTATGAGACAACGTCATGGATGTGTGTGTGTGTGTGTGTGTGTGTCTATGTGTATACATGTCTGTGTCTGCTCATTGTGAGAGACTCATTATCTCAGCCGTTGTAGTAATAATACTAAAAAACGAATAAGATGAGTGGGTTACGTATCAGCTGACTTGTAACACCCAGAATCAGAAACGGTTTATTGCCAAGTTGGTTTGCACATGCAAGGAATTTGGCGAGGCGATTGGTGAGTGACAATAAATACAGTGAAACAGTAAAACATGTAAATAATATGAAAATGTCCAATCAAATATGGTAAACAGTATGTTAGAACTAGTGTCAAGTGTATATTTAGGTGTCGGGTTGAGCAGTAAATGTCCGTAATACGTCAGAGTCAGTTGGTCCCGGGCTTTGTTGATGAGCCCAACTGGGGACGGGAAGAAACTTTGTGGCGTTAGTTCTTGTTCCTGATGGACCTTTGCCTCCTGCCAAAGAGAAGGAACTCAAACACTTTGTGTCCAGGGGGAGAAGGGTCGGCTCAGAGTCCTGGAGGCGAACAAATCATGTAGGGATGGCAGATTGCAGCCAATCACCTTCTCAGCAGAGCGAATGATAATCAATCATAATCATGCAGGTGTACAGCTTGGCATCACTCCTGTAGCTTTACATCACAATCTAGTATTTATGTATGTGTTCATTATGGGGATATTCAGCAATTAATCCTTTGTTACATTATGTCAGAAAATGTGACAAATCTTCTTCACGATCTCTCAGAACTGAAGATGATGTCTTCAAATTGATTGTTTTGTCTGACCAACAATCCCAAACACAAAGATATTTAATTTATTATAATAGAAAATGCAGAAAACCAGCAAATATTCACCCTTGACAGACAGCAGGGAATTTTTGGTATTTTTTAAAATACTGGATTCATTTATGAAAATATTTGGAAGTTGACCAATTATTTCATATACTTTAAACCACATGGACGGTGCTGCAAAGTAACAACGCTGTGTGAGGTTTATATCATATTTCTGGACTTCCCTCTATCTGCATATCAGCTGTCCATACCCAGCTGTATCATTTCAGTCTGGACTGCTTTGACCCACATTGTTTGTGACAGGCGTAAAGTTTCTGTTCATGTAGAGATAGGATATTCACTCTCGATGCATGCCAAACATTATTTTGTAATCAGGTGTTTGTGGGATCGGTTAACTAAGGCTTTAACTCTCAGTGTGTTTCACCCTTTAACCCCATGCAGACCATCTGCCACATCCACCAGCCCCCTGCTGTTAAGAGAGCTTCATATTGAACTCCTGACTGGATCAAAGAGTACTTGCTTTATTGCTTTGAAATAACTGAACTCTCCCCATGAACCCTAACCCTAAAATTGCAACCCATACTAAAAAGAGTATATCTCTGCAACCACAAAGTGGATTTGAATAATTCTGGTCTTATAGTAAAGGGAACACTTGTGTGATTTGTTCAGATGTGTAAATATCAGTATATATGTTACTGGTTAAGAGTAAATGAAGATGGCACACAGCACAAATGAAAAATGTTCAGTTTCATCTAAAAGAAAGCCCTTGCAGGATGATTATCTCTTTGGAATGATGCAGCTGAAAGTTAAAATCTCTCCCAAATCATAGCACAATATGTGAACAGTCTCTCTGCAAAGTTTGACTTTGATAAAGTGAAGCAGAACAACATTAGAGTGTATCTCACGAACCCATTGGTCGATTTCAGAGAATTACCCCTCTTTTGACGCGTGAGAGCCAATAGAATTGAGCTGTAGCCACCTGGAAAAGATTGACAGCACTGTTAGCCAGTCAGAATCAACAAGGCGCTGTCTCTCGTAAAGCGTAAAATCCGATATGCCGAAAGTCAAATCCTCCCCCCCAGATTACACCTCCTGAAGCCACGGAAGGAGTTCCGTGACAAACAGGATATCCGTTGAACAGATATCTGTCTAAAAAAAAAGGGAATTATGCCTTGTCTTCATGAAAATGGCAAAAGGTGAGTTGCGATTGCTGATCATAAGCGATAAAGCGGTTTGTGTTGCTGGTGTTTGTTGGCTCATATCTCGGTGATGGTTTCACGGAGAGATGTATTGAGGATGACTGGAATCTGTGTAGAATCGTCTTGCTTTCTGTCATTGGTTTCTTTGTTAGCATGTAGCTTTTGCTCGGTAGCTCCTAAAATGTGCGGCGTCTGCTCACTCATGGTGAAATATGAATATGATATTTTGGTCATTCTTATAGTTGGGTGTTTGAGTTGTGTTTGGCGCATGTAAAAACGGTGTACATGTTTTTGTAGCCCAGGCTTTGCTGTTTAATCTGGTATATAACATGTGTATAACATCATTATATTCGTTCTTGATAAGTGCATTGTAAGACACTCTGTATGCTAAACATCTCCCCTAGGACAGCGACCTGTCAATCACAGTAAGCCCCGCCCTAAAGCATCCCCTGCTTTATGGTCTGTGTGACTCTAAATGGACCATAATGTACTAAATGAACATCATGCTGTATTGAAGAAGACTTGAAACTAGAGATTGAGACCATAAACTCATGTTTACAATGTTTACTGAGGTAATAAATCAAGAGAGAAGTAGAGTCATTTTCTCATAGACTTCTATACAACCAGAGGAGTCGCCCCCTGCTGGTCAATAGAGATAATGCAAGTGTTAAGACACTTACCCATCGGCGTCACGCGGCAGAACTGGAGGTTGCCGCCTGGTGGGGCCTAACAGTGTCACTAAGGTGCAGCGTAGGTAGTCACAGGCTTGAATCAACGTCTGTTGAGGCCAATTCTATTTGCTTTGTGATTTACTGCATGGCGAGGTGACACACACACACGGCGCCGCTGTTGTTGTTTTACATGCCACTCCGGCATGAGTGACTCTGTGACTTGCCACAAGTTGGTTTATACCAAGTGGTTCTATCTGCAGGTTCACAGCACTACATTACACGGCTAGCTTTAACTTCAGCCTGCTGGATGACCATTTTCAACTCAAGTCTTGGTTTCCCTTGTTGAGGAGACAAATTGGCGGAAGAACTAAATTGGATTAAGCAAGTAACTATTTGACAAATTTTCATCAGTTTGTGGGAAGAGAAGTGTGGCTGGAGAAGTTCTGTGATTAATGTATCCAGTCGTGTGCGTCATATCCGCTGTTCCCTGCTTGTTCTCTTTCGTGAACCTGAAGCATTCATTTCTCTTGCAGTGTCTTTGTCCAAAGAACATGTCCGTGTTCCTGATATCTATACATTTACAACATGTTCTTGGAAGGAAAGCAAAAGATGCCCTGATAAGTTAAAGAATAAGGTTCAAGGGAAGAACAAGGTTGTCCTCGCTGGAAGGGGATATTACAGACAGTGTTACAGACTTCCTAATCTGTGCTTCCTACCCTCCCAGCCTCCCACCAAAACATGTTGTACTGTGCAGAGAAGAAGCTGTGCTGAGATCCATGATGCCTCCTGTTCACTGCAAACCCTTTCAATTCTAAAATATACAAAACATCCACCCATAAACTCCAGCTGTTGTCCAAATTTGTATTGATGGATAAATACATTGCAAGACATGTTTTTAGATGATACCAAATATATTTGGGGTCTTGGTATATTTTCAGAAGCTTTCAGAAGTTAAGTTTTATGATGACTGACAATAATACATTGATTATATAAGAGACGTATCTGATAGCAACTTCTGAGCAATCTTAACTAAAAAACCTCTTTTAAGCTTTCAAAAGAATCTTGCAGGTTTTTTTTTTTTTACCAAACTGAAGTATGCTGAGTTGGCATTATGTGACCTAAGAATGGAGCTTAGCTCATGTGAAAACCCGTGGTTGCATGTTAGGAGACCTGTGTCTGTTCTTCAGGATTTGAGCTCTGTCTTTTACACTGTGGATCACATGATCCTACTGGATCGCCTTAAAATCAGGGACTCTGCCCCAAAAGGGCTTACATCTTATCTATCACACAGATCTTTCTCAGTCACCTATACTTCTCTGACATTTCTTACAATCTTAAGTTAACTAAATACACTTACTAACATTTATTTCCAAAAATATGTGAGAAACTATTTGATTGAACTAGGTTTGTTTTTCTATTATATTATATTTGGAGGTTTATAATGTTAGAGAGTGATTATTTCACATTCTTTTTTCAATGGGAGATTTCCTGGTGGGCCGATGCACCGCAAATCATACATATCAATTATTAATACCAATGGGATTATTAACATATATTAATAATAATGGGGCACCACCCTGGGATCAGGGACTGTGGATTAAGTCTCAACATTGGTGTCATGGTGGGTCATCCCAGTGATCCCACTCATCAGGAGTTGAATCGTAAAGATTTAACATTAGACGGCGTCACTGCTTTGGCTTCAGTCCGACAGGAGAAAACAACTTGATGTCACATGTGTTTTCTGATCGTGATGAAGAGCCAGTATTTAAACATACAGAAACCAGGTGTAGGCACCAGCGGCATGTGTGTGCATAACGATGAGCTGACAGAGGGAGATTAAGAAATGCTACGGCCATTCATGGGTTTATACTCTACAAAAGCCGAGTGTTAGCTCTCATGCCAGGAACACAGAGGGAGGCAGTCTCTGATACAGCACATACCTTCACAGGGACCACTGAGACGAAAATGTGGCCCAAACGATACAACAGTCCAGCAGGTTGGGTTTCACAGTAAACCTACACCACAGCTCCATCTTTCTGCCTGCAGCACTAAATATAAACACAGACAGCTGAGGAGGGCAGGACCCAAAGCTCCCTGGGGTTAAACTTGTGATTTATGCCAAAGAAACACCAGCAAAGCCTTTAATTGGGGGTCGCTGGTGGCACTGGGACTTCATAGAGCAACTGTTCCCAGACCAACTTTATTAACACAGATACAGCTGTGCTGGTCTTGGGACAAGCATCTATTTTACTCCTCATCTTAATACTAGAGCCTGAAAGTGAAATGTTTCTGAAAGCATTCATTGGACTGTCATAGACATAGAATAGTGGACATTATTGTGCTCTTGTGTACAAATGATCGGAAAACCTTGTGTTTCCAAGACTTTGGAGTCAACTTAAGCTGCCAAATTCTCATTATCCTTTGCAAGATGTTCCTAATTGCGCATGTAATTGGAAAGCTATTGGGTTCAAATGTTTCACACATAGACATACAGATAACACATCTGCATTCAACAAATCAGTTGAGTTAAATGTCCATTACTCGGGCTGACAGAAGGTGACACATAAAGAACACACTAGGATCTATATAATATATTTAACTACATAGAAACCTTTGGCTATTGACAAAACAATGCTGTCTGCCAGGAGAAGGTATAGGACTGAAGGCCTGTATATAATGACATGAGTGTGCTGATGCAGCCTGGGGTACCTTGGGGATGGGGCATGGTTGCCTCAATATTTTTCATATCATTTTTCAGTGAGTCATTAATAACACTTCACCACATTAAAAGAAAGGCAATATTTTACGTTTTCAAACGTATAAAAAATAGGTTTGCACTGAAAATATGCACTATGTTTGATATGCAGCTAATGACATAATAACTCTCTCTCTAGGTGACAGCTTTCCATCGAGCGCACACCTGTGCAGGATCCTCATTAGTAGCTTATAGTTGTGAGCTGCTGCCAGAATGATGTGTTCATTGTCTGCGTAGTATGTATGTGCCGAATTCCTTGCGTTAGACCATCAGTTTGAGTTTCGAGTAATTTCAGTATCTCTATTGTTTGAGTTTTCTGGAACTTCTGTTGCTTGAGTCATCTCTTTATTTTGGCACTGTATTTGAGAATTCTTTAGTAAAGAATTTCCACTTCCCATCTTCGGTGTCTGAGTCTCCTTCTGGGTCCCACCACCTACCACATGTCAGATACAATCCCTCATAGAAATATAATGAGTCTTTGGAGATTGTATCCCATCGTACCATCATATTTGAAGGGAGCATTGATGCCATGAGCTGTGCAGGAATAAAAAGTTTGGAAATGAGTGTTTGGTAGATTATTTCTCTGTTGTAACAATGCTTCTTAGCAATAAATTGTATACCATTTACCTTTCAAACGGTGCCGGTGTAAGGATCATCCATTTATGGGATGAGCAGCACAGCTGAGTATGTGGGTTGCGCCCATGAAAACTTTGCCAACAAAAACAAAAGCATAATTTTTATAATTTGCAGGTTTATCATCTGAGACGGACACTGTGAATCCCTTTATTCATGAGAATACACTTTACAATCAATGCACCTACGTTCAGTGTAGTTCTTGAAGGCAGTGAAGGAGGAAGTGTGGGATGTGAAGTGATGTAGATGGTGAAAGTGAGGCAGAGACAGAGTAGGGAGCATGAGGCTGGTATTTCACTGATCCCTGCCAGGCTAAACTGTTTCTGGGAGCGACTAATTGCAGCGATTACAAGAAGGACTTTCATGTTTTCTCAGCTGACAGTTAGCTGCAGGCCAGCATTTAGAACTGTTTGCGTTTTAATGGCGAAAGTATTTACTGGTCGGGTTGAAAGAGCATGCTGAGCTAATGGGGGGGAAATGATTATGAACTAGGTCTGTTAACTATAGGTATGAGCTTAAACTCCCTTTACCGTAAGTAGCTCTGAATGAATTTTCTAGATATTTTTCAGCTTTTGTCATCAGCCAGACTCAATAGCATTTCAATCAGGAGAGACAGGTGAATGATTAGTAGTTAACATTTATTATGACAGATGCTGCGTTAATGAGCGACTCAGAAATTCTTTGGTGCTTGAACTCAACGAGGAGATTTGTGATCGAGTTGTGATTGCCCTGAGCGGCAACAATATAACCCCCCCCCCCCGTGGAGTCCAGACACTGGTGGTGATGGTGTCTGATGAGGTTGATAAAATGATGAGTTGATGAAGCTGATGAATCTGCGAAGATTGGGCAGAGATGGGGAGGTGGAGGGTTGCGTAACAGCAGCTTGAACGTACTGAAGGTAAAGAGACAGCAGCAAGATGATAGGCCAACGATGTCCTTGTGTCGTTGTGCTATTCGCTAGAGAGATCAACTGATCTAACAGCTGATCATGATTGACAGCCCCAAACAATAACAGCAAGGAAATAATGAGGAGTGATGGCAGATGTATGGTAAATAAACTATGGGCTTAGGCATGCAATAGTATAGTCTTCCTGTCTGAATTTACGCTAGAGCTTCATTTGTGGAGACTACAGACAGACAGGGAGGAGTGAGCTTCAGAGGCCAGCTAAGAACAAATGTCACCACTCTGCACAGATACAAAGGGCAGGGACGTAACAAAGGACAAAGGTTCTTATTTTCACTCCAAAAAAACCAAATCTCCTTTCACGTGTGTCCATACAAAACCTTTGCAACCTTTGTCATTAAAGGCTCATACATGTTCTTTGGCAAAAGCTTTAAAGAAGGTGAGTTTGTCTGAGCATGGTTGACAAAGGTTGTGAGGCCAAAATCAGACCCACTCTCGGTGAGAATTATTTTTGGTGAAAGTGATTCTGCAACCAGCTTCTTTTCTCAACATGGCCGACTGGCAGCTGAACCTGAGCAGTGTAAGGGTGGAGCACCAGCTGGAGGCCGAGAGGCCATGTGGTCTCTCCTGCTGGGCTGGCAGAACCATCTGTTCCAAGTCAGGTTGAGTGGACTCACCCTGCCTCAAAGA
Organism: Melanostigma gelatinosum; assembly: GCF_949748355.1. Lineage (NCBI taxonomy): Eukaryota > Metazoa > Chordata > Actinopteri > Perciformes > Zoarcidae > Melanostigma > Melanostigma gelatinosum. The sequence goes on from NC_136645.1 coordinate 27,250,107, forward strand.
TGAATCTTCCTCATTACAACCTGAGTCGCCATTTCTGCAAATCACATATACCTGGATAATACAATTAACAATTCAGTGTTACTTAAGTTGCGATTATAACTACATCTATATAAGATGTGAAGGGAGAAATAGATCAAGTTGAGTTCCAGTGAGGCTTTGAGTGATAGTTGAGGTGTGACCCTATAGGCTGGGCTCTCCTCACACCTCTCTAGACACGGTTCTCATCTCAACACAGAACTTATCACTCAGAAAAGGCAGGTACTTCATGTTGAATTCACAAAGACGATATTAACGTACATGTTAAGGTACATATTCTTCAACAATAGTTTGGATTACCGCCTGGTCGTATGCCATTGGAAGTGGCCCATAAGGGGCCTGCCCCACTTCATATCCATTGATGCAGGTGTTCCAGGCTCAGATGCCTGATGCACATCTAGCTACACCACCAAGTTTTGCCTCCTGGACAGGCACCATGACGGTGAAAGCCATCACTACAAACCAGGGCCTCTCTTGCAAGTTTTGGGTGATCAACACATGTTGGTGGTTGAGATTCTGGGAATTTCCCAAAAACCTGAAGAACTACAATCACAGCTACACTAGTAAAATGAAGACAGATGGATGATAAATAAACAAGTATGAAGAGACACCAACATTAATTGATATAGTTTTCTTTATAAGGTACACAAAGATTAAACTGATGCAGTCTTAATACAACATCCCTGCAATCAATCCTCTATTCATGAAGGTTATTGTGGTTATTTATATCATGCAATACAATTACACAACATCACATACTACATCCTCCAAAATGTCGAATCAATCAACACCTCTCCTAATCAGTTTCAACAAAAGCTGAACACGAGAACCTTCATGAAGACTGTTGACTACATAGTTGTATCTCTGTAAACTGTATGTCAAGTTGATATTACTCACGATGAGTCAGAATGTGTAAAAAATGACTATTCTGCAAATACACTTCATTCTGTTTACTCTCTAACCCAAATGCAAAAGCTTATTTGATAGATTTCATGTTTCAGAACTTCTATTGTTATAGAATCTGAATGATACTGTAACAGACACATGTTGATGTGTGACCATCGCTGTACTTAAAACAGCAGTGATGATCCCTTGTGACAAGTCGGCCGTTGCACATGAGCCTTGTCAGCAGATAGGGGTGGGGGGGTTAGGTCGGGTGAGATGGAAAGCACCCACAGGAGCATCAAAGCACTTCCTCTTTTCTTCTCCAGAAGGACACTCCATCGACGGGCACAGGGGAGGCAGCACTCACGCTGCTGGGAACACGAGCAGACTGCTTCCTGAACCAACATATACCGTCGGTCCTGACTGATAGCTGGGGTGGAACATCGATTGTCATGCTAAGAAACACCCCCAGACCCTCAAGCTGGCATGTTTCCCCTTTTTCTCCAGTTCCAGGTAATGACCTCTCCTCTTTGTCTGATTCACCATCAGGGTGGTCAGACACAGACCTTGCAGCTGCTACTTGTGCACAGCTTTCAGACAAGCTTTGGATACCATTGCTGTCAATATTAGGAATTGATACTGACATTTCCTGCAATATTTACGGATGTTCAAATAGAGTTATCGCTAATTTGTGAACAACTGAGTGAATGAGAAAAAACAATCTATCAACTATTTGATTGAATGCAGCACTAAAGCAGAAGCACACTCAGCAGACAGTCGCTGTTTCAGAAACAGATGCTCTGGAGTTCATGGTCTAATTTTCATATTCACAGTATATGCTGTAGA